>NC_084742.1:33942700-33972700 GCF_033978785.1 Entelurus aequoreus | reverse complement strand
CAGTCCAGACCTGTCTCCTATCGAAAATGTGTGGCGCATTATGAAGCGTAAAATACGACAGCGGAGACCCTTGGACTGTTGAACGACTGAAGCTCTACATAAAACAAGAATGGGAAAGAATTCCACTTTCAAAGCTTCAACAATTAGTTTCCTCAGTTTCCAATCGTTTATTGAGTGTTGTTAAAACAAAAGGTGATGTAACACAGTGGTGAACATGCCCTTTCCCAACTACTTTGGCACGTGTTGCAGCCATTAAATTCTAAGTTAATTATTTGCAAAAAAAAAAAAAAGTTTATGAGTTTGAACATCAAATATCTTGTCTTTGTAGTGCATTCAATTGAATATGGGTTGAAAAGGATTTGTAAATCATTGTATTCTGTTTATATTTACATCTAACACAATTTCCCAACTCATATGGAAACGGGGTTTGTACAAACAAACATGTCACAGGTGAGGATTGGAACCTTAATTAGCCATTCAAACCTGTTTGTGTCAACTTTTGTGCATGTTATCAGATCAAAGTCACTGGGGTATGTAAACTTTTGAACAGGGTCATTTGGGTACTTTCTTGTGTCATTTTGATTTAAAAAGAGTAAACAGTTGTTTGCCAAAAAATAGCTTCACACAACCATTAAGCATGAGTGGAAGAAAGGTTTTTGTGTTATCATTCATATTCTCTGAAGAATGGCCAAGAAATCATAAATTCTCCCAGGGTATGTGAACTATATACATATTTCTGTATCAACATTTTGCAAAGATTATGTTTTACAGACAGTCTTTAGGCGGCTTTCTGACGGTCTCTTCAGGATGCACCGTTTTGTGGCTGTTCTTATTTACGTGCCTCCACTTTGACTGTGTCGTCCCCCGTCATTCATATTGTAGTTTGTAGCACTTCCATAGCGAGGCTACTGACATATAATTTACAAATATACGCTACTTTGTATTAGAAATAGCAACAGTGGAGGATGTATGTGCATGTATGAGCCAGTCTGCCCCACAACAAGAGGATAGAGAAAAAGAAGGAGCTTATTGACTGCAACGGCGGACTCACGCAAAGCTCTTTGGATAAATCTCTACCATATATGGAGCGATCTGCTGACGTTACAAGTTGGAAAACTGTCACGAATTGTGCAAATTCCAAGCGGCTCGTTTTGAGGAAGTATGAAGAAAGACAATATTGTTTTGTAAATATCTCCGCCATGCCTCCATGGTCTGATTTCACATTTTCAGGACTTATGCAGATCCCAAATACAAAAAACAGGTACTAACAGGTAAAAATGTTGGTTTTGCATAATAGGTCCCCTTTAAGCACATGTGAGAATAGGACTTTGCGTGAATGGAACTGAAGGAGAAAACACACCGGATGCCCCTTCGAATACATTGTGCTTGTCTACGACAACTCATGCATTTTTTTTGTGATTAGTACTTTAAATATAACATCTCCCAAAGACAGCTTGGATAGACTCCAGCTCACTAGCAACCCTAATGAAGACAAACATAGGGGGGGGACAGCGTGGTGCAGTTGGGAGAGTGGCTGTGCCAGCAACCTGAGGGTTCCTGGTTCAATCCCCAACTTCTATCATCCTCGTCACGTCCGTTGTGTCCTTGTGCAAGACACTTCACCCTTGCTCCCGATGGGTCCTGGTTAGGGCCTTGCATGGCAGCTCCCGCCATCAGTGTGTGAGTGAATGGGTGAATGTGGAAATAGTGTCAAAGCGCTTTGAGTTCCTTAAAAAGGTAGAAAAGCACTATACAGGTATAACTCATTTACCAAACAGTAATGCAACTGGATGGTTTAAGGGGGAAAAAAACTGTAAGATTTATTATATAATATTTTTTCATTAAGATTGTTTTTTGACCTTCTGATGCAAGAACACACCATAATACATTTGAATCTGGATCTATACAACTAGGATATTGTTTGTTTTTAGTCACAAAGTTGGTTTCTTCTGTCAGTGAGCATCATATTAAATATTGGTCTCTTTGATGAGTCAGCATACAAGTAAAATAAATCCCTTTTGCTTAAGTGCTCACATTTCCACAGCAAGCTGTGCTGCATCGCTGCATAAAGATTACAAAACTTGTGAGTGGCTTCAGGTCATAAAGATATTGTACAGTACACTACGGCAATCAATGGTTGCAGGATCTCCAAACTTCATGTATTCATAATGTTTTAGAATCATTTGAATGTGTATTGCTTTTCACTTCTCTCATCTCCATCACATTTTCATCCTCTCAGACACAGACCATGTGGTCATGTGACACAGACCATGTGACCTTAAAAGTTCCTGCAAAGCCTCACTTTATCTTCACACCAGGTGAGGTTTTGATGCCTTTGGAATTTTAGTAACATGAATTCATACTCTCAATAAATGTTGCTCATCAAGATGACAACAAGAAAAAGAAGAGATTAAAATCCTCATCAATCACAATCAAATACTCATTTAGTTGCTTTGATAAAACACATCAAACATTTGGGGTCTGTCTTATAGCTACTGTGTTGTATGTGAAGTGCATCATTTACTACAATACTTTATGATCACCTTCGTTTGGTCTTAAAAGTCCGCTCCAGGGAAGTGTTTCATCTTGGATATATAACTCTCCATATTGGCAGACAGATTCATACATTCAGTCACCCATTCATTCATTCATTCATTCTTCAGCCATTTATTCAGTCACCCATTCATTCATTCTGTCAATTGTTCATTCATTTTTCAGCTATTTCTTCAGTCACCCATACATTCATAACAATAATAGATTTGATTTGTATCCATCCATCCATTTTCTACCGCTTGTCCCTTTCAAGGTCGCGGGGGGTGCTGGAGCCTATCTCAGCTGCACATGGGTGGAAGGCGGGGTACACCCTGGACAAGTCGCCACCTCATCGCAGGGCCAACACAGAAAGACAGACAACATTCACACTCACATTCACACACTAGGGCCTATTTTAGTGGTGGTGTAAACAATTTTAGTGCTGGTGTAAACAATGGGGAAATGTGAGGAGCCTTTCAACCTGTGACGTCACGCTACTTCCGGTACAGGCAAGGCTTTTCTTATCAGCGACCAAAAGTTGCGAACTTTATCGTCGATGTTCTCTACTAAATCCTTTCAGCAAAAATATGGCAATATCGCGAAACGATCAAGTATGACACATAGAATGGATCTGCTATGCCCGTTTAAATAAAAAAAATTCATTTCAGTAGGCCCTTAAGTCAGTCACTCAGCCATTCATTTGGTTAGTCACTGAATCATTAATTAATTTAGTCATTCTTTTAGTCACTCATTCTGTTAGTCGCTTATTAATGTATTAGTGCATTCATGCAGTCACTCATTCATTCAGTCACTTATCCATTCTGTAATGGCTGTACCTCGTCTCTGTAGGCTGTGTCTTCCTTGTTAGGAGAGAAATGTTCTGAAGGTGTTGCTTCTCCCCATCCTGGCAGACTGTGGTGAGAAAATCTTTGATCGAAGTCGGCCATCTTGGTTGTGAGGATTTTTGAGATGATGACTTAAAGTCGAACTGAACTCTATGAAGATCATCCTTACTGAGGTCCCAGGATTGTCCAGGTGGTGCATAGTGGTGTGGACATTGTGGAGGTGATATCCTCTGTGGACCTGTTGGCCTTGTAGGTCCAAGCTGCTTGTGTATCAAACATGGTATTACACATTTGACATACAAGCACATACCATCACATACATACTTGCTTGCTTTTGTTTTGATATCAGACCGATATCTAATATCAATATCGCCCCCCCAAAAAAGACCAAAAAAACCCTGTTAAATCCTACCCAGGCCTCCCAAGGCTGAAGCCCAAAAATGTTTCATTTACAATGTGTAGTTACTACCTGAAGTAACCAAAGTACTACGAGTATTCCCATCATCCTCATCATACACTGCAGGCCAAAATGGCCCAAATTTGATTTTTTTCCATATCTGATTTTTTTCAGCTGACTTTTTACACTGAAAGTAAATTGTGGTCTTTATCAGACTTCAGTGTAAATGCGCACAGCCCCCAATGTGGCCCACATGCGGCTTCCACGTCACTTACCTGTTTTTTTTACGTTATTCATTCATAATGTTCATTAGAACACATTTTAATGTAGACCATCTGTGAAATTGAAAGTTCGATCGCTCACTAGCGGAAGTAGAGACGCTAGCTTGTATTAAGTTGCATGAATAGTTCAATATCAACTGTTGTTGATGTCCTTATTTACCTGTCAAACTACTGCTATGGTAACATAAAAGTACAAAGTATTGTTAGAAAACAAAAAATGTCCTCAGCACACTTAAAAAGTGATCAAATGTTCAAACTCATGGTTTTTCTTGGTAGACAAATGATGTCTGGTGTTTTGTCTTCAGTCCTGGATGGAGTTAACAGCCTTTTTAGTCCTGGCGTTAATAAAATCTGCTTTCCCGAAGCCACACTGTTGAAAAAAACACATCAACTGTGTTCATCTTCTGCTTTGGCGGCCTCCAGTGGTCATGGATGGAATAAAGCATTGCTCACCTTCCTGTAGGTCCCATGGAGCTCAGTATGCTTCCACATGGTGTGCAGCAGGAGACAAGCAGCCAAACCTGCTCTGCTTGGTCCATAACTACAAAAAAAAAGATGATTTGTGAATAAAATACATGAAGTGAAAAGGGAAACAGGAACTAACCCGTTGTCCTTCTTGCTGATGTTGCAGATCTTGCGGAGGGCGCCCTGGTTCAACATGTCTCTGACGTTGTTCACGTTGTTCTGGCTCAGGTTGTTGAGGACGTGACACAAGGACGCCGTCACGTCTGAGGGAAGGTCTCTGCCTGTGTCGTTATTGGGCAGCAGCTCCACCACATCTGGCAACACCTGCTTAACTTGAGCGGGACACGAAGAACAAGAATGAGGCGGACACGAAGCGGTAGATTGTAGTCACAGCGAGAGACTTTTACCAATGTCGGCGTGCAGCTCGGAGAAGCGAGACAAGTTTTTGATGAGCGACACGGCCGTCCTCCTGACGTCCCGCTCGCCCTCCTGCAGCACTTTTCTCACATGCTGGAGGCCGCTTTCCTTGTGGACGATGGAGTAGGCGATCGCCTCAGTCACCTGCACACAAAAAGGCTTGAAAAAAGCAGTACAAGGTTTGTCCACCAGAAGGCGACATAACTCCACTAAAACTTTTCTTCTTCTATTCGAAAGTGCATGAAATACCGCGCCGTTCCCGGCCGTGAGGTTCTGAAGGGCTCCGATGGCCGCCTCCTGCGTGTAGTGACGCATGCTACGGACGACGAGCGACAAGTACATGCGGATGGTGATGGAGCTCCACAGCCACTCCATCCCATGCGGGTTGGCCTTCTCCTCCAGGAGCATGTGCTGACGTGTGGCCTGCTGGGCAAAGATGGGGAATTGGTTGCCTTCATGTCCACATTTGTTGAATAGCATCCGCGTGAGATTACCTCTGTGGTTTTGGTGCTGCGTTGAGCAAAGCAGCCCACTTTCTTGGCTTTGGGCTCCAACTGTTGCTGTGGTTGCAGGAGGTTCTTGGCGAACTTGTCAGGAAGCTCCGCCTCCATCTGGTAGGACAAGTTGTGCAGGATGCAGACGCAGTTCTCTGCGGACTGTGGAGACTACATGAAGAAATGATTTTCAAAATAAAAGTGGACTTCATTTCACCTTGTCATCCATCTTGTAGTCAGATATGCTTCCTCGGGTGTAGTAGACCAGCGAGTCAATGAGGTTCTCACACTCCCTCATAGTTTTTCTTCCTTCTGGACCACAGGAGCTAAGATTTCTGGAAAAAAAAAACGGCAGATAGAAATCTAATTGATATATTGTTTTATTTTTACCATATTATTATTATAAAAACATATTTCAAAATACACAAAATATGTATTTTAATTTACAGTCCCTCGCTACAGAGGGTTCAAATCTTTGTAGCGAGGGAAACGATCTTCAAATCTTGCGGTGTCACTACAGTGCAGATTTAAAAAACTTTTTTTAAAGTATGTCTTACATTTTTTGGGCCTAAACTTAAATGTTAAATGAAATGTTGTAGCTGTAATATATGCATTACAGTGCATTATGTCTTATTTTATATTATTATGCTTTGGTGATGAATGAAGATATTCACCAAGCGAGACGGTTTCCGGGTTAAAGTTCACAAAGCTAACAACAACAGCGGTTAATCTTGGCGCCATCTTCACCGCGACAATCACTCCTGCCTCATCAAGAACACATCTCCACATTGGTGAGCCTTTGCCGTGAGTGACATCGAAGAACAACAGCGGAAGTAGCATTAAATTGGACTAACAACATGCTAACTAAGACTGATGTAAATTATTATAAACAATTATTGTCCAATCAAAGTGGAGATCAACTCTTTGGATGCATTTCATCTTCGACATCAATGACACAACTTTGATGTGATCAATGTGGAATCACGACGCTGACACCCAATGCTAATAACACAGAATGCTAACAACGCAAAGCTTACAACATGGCTAATGATCGTAGCTGCGGCTGCCAAAGTTGAGCAACTTTAAGCAGAACAATTTACGCCCGTGTTTTCAGCACATGAAGCCCAGTTCTAACTTGGAGGAATTACCCAGGATGTGATAAAGTGACAACCACAGAAATGACGCTTGAAGGATCCTCCAGCTACAATATTGGATTAAACAAGTATAAAAGGTGACTAAATGGCTGTTAGTTCATGTTTCAAAGGCTCTTATTATGTTAAAAACATATTTACAAGGTCAAACATTTTTATGCTCTACTATGAAAATATTACATTTATTAATAATCATCCCACTTTGCGGGATTCGCTTGTCGCGGTCATCTCTGGTCCCAATTAGTCGCGATAAACCAGGGACATCTGTATTATAAAATGTTTTCCTTGCATTCTGATTTTTTCTAACTTGTCCTGTGAAGTGAATGGAAGCATATTGTAATGTATCCCTCTAGTGGTGAATTTGGTGAACTACAAACTCTAAAACCAGTGAAGTCAGCACGTTGTGTAAATAGTAAATAAAAACAGAATACAATGATTTGCAAATAATTTTCAACTTATATTCAATTGAATAGACTGCAAAGACAAGATACTAAATGTTCGAACTGGAAAACGTTATTTTTTGCAAATATTAGGAATTTGATGTCTGCAACATGTTTAAAAAAAAGCTGGCACAAGTGGCAAAAAAGACTGAGAAAGTTGAGGAATGCTCTTCAAACACTTATTTGGAACAACCCACAGGTGAACAGGTTAACAGGTGGGTGCCATGATTGGGTATAAAAGCAGCTTCCATGAAATGCTCAGTCATTCACAAACAAGGATGGGGCGAGGGTCACCACTTTGTGAACAAATGTGTGAGCAAATTGTCCAACAGTTTAAGAACAACATTTCTCAATGAGCTATTGCAAGAAATTTAGGGATTTCACCATCTACGGTCCATAATATCATCAGAAGGTTCAAAGAATCTGGAGAAATCCCTGCACGTAAGCAATGATATTACGGAACTTTGATCCCTCAGGCGGTACTGCATCAAAAACCGATATCAGTGTGTAAAGGATATCACCATATGGGCTCAGGAACACTTCAGAAAACCACTGTCAGTAACTACAGTTCGTCGCTACATCTGTAAGCGCAAGTTAAAACTCTACTATGCAAAGTGAAAGCCATTTATTAGGGCTGTGAATCTTTGGGTGTCCCACGATTCGATTCAATATCGATTCTTGGGGTCACGATTCGATTCAAAATCAATTTTTTTCCCATTCAACACGATTCTCGATTCAAAAACAATTTTTTCCCGATTCAAAACGATTGTCTATTCATTCAATACATAGGATATCAGCAGGATCTACCCCAGTCTGCTGTCATGCAAGCAGAGTAGTAGATTTTTGTAAAAAGCTTTTATAATTGTAAAGGACAATGTTTTATCAACTGATTGCAATAATGTAAATTTGTTTTAACTATTAAATGAACCAAAAATATGACTTATTTTATCTTTGTGAAAATATTGGACACAGTGTGTTGTCAAGCTTATGAGATGCGATGCAAGTGTAAGCCACTGTGACACTATTGTTCATTTTTTTTATTTGTTATAAATGTCTAATGATAATGTCAATGAGGGATTTTTAATCACTGCTATGTTGAAATTGTAACTAATATTGATACTGTTGTTGATAATATGTATTTTTGTTTCACTACTTTTGTTTTTTTCTGTGTCGTGTTTGTGTCTCCTCTCAATTGCTCTGTTTATTGCAGTTCTGAGTGTTGCTGGGTCGGGTTTGGTTTTGGAATTGGATTGCATTGTTATGGTATTGCTGTGTATTGTTTTGTTGGATTGATTAATTAAAAAATAAATAAAAATATTTTTTATTTTTTATTTTTTTAATAATTTTAAAAACAAACAAAAAAATTGATTTTTAAAAAATGAGAATCGATTCTAAATCGCACAACGTGAGAATCGCGATTCGAATTCGAATCGATTTTTTCCCACACCCCTACCATTTATCAACAACACCCAGAAACGGCGCCAGCTTCGCTGGGCCCAAGCTCATCTAAGATGGACTGATGCAAAGTGGAAAAGTGTTCTGTGGTCTAATGATTCCACATTTCAAATTGTTTTTGGAAACTGTGGATGTGGTGTCCTCCGGACCAAAGAGGAAAAGAACCATCTGCACTGTTATAGGCGCAAAGTTGAAAAGCCAGCATCTGTGATGGTATGGGGGTGTATTAGTGCCCAAGACATGGGTAACATACACATCTGTGAAGGCACCATTAATGCTGAAAGGTACATACAGGTTTTGGAGCAACATATGTTGCCATCCAAGCAACGTTATCATGGACGCCCCTGCTTATTTCAGCAAGACAATGCCAAGTGTGTTACATCAACGTGGCTTCATAGTAAAAGAGTCCGGGTACTAGACTGGCCTGCCTGTAGTCCAGACCTGTCTCCCATTGAAAATGTCTGGCGCATTATGAAGCCTAAAATACCACAACGGAGACCCCCGGACTGTTGAACAACTTAAGCTGTACATCAAGCAAGAATGGGAAAGAATTCCACCTGAAAAGCTTTAAATTGGTCTCCTCAGTTCCCAAACATTTACTGAGTGTTGTTAAAAGGAAAGGCCATGTAACACAGTGGTAAAAATGCCCCCGTGCCAACTTTTTTGCATTGTGTTGCTGCCATTAAATTCTAAGTTAACGATTATTTGCAAAAAAAAAAGAGTTTCTCAGTTGGGACATTAAATATCTTGTCTTTGCAGTCTACTCAATTGAATATAAGTTGAAAAGGATTTGCAAATCATTGTATTCTGTTTTTATTTACGAATTACACAACGTGCCAACTTCACTGGTTTTGGACAATATGGTCAACATCATTGTCAATTGACTATTTTTGGTGAAATACAAAAATCCTAAAATGCTCCAAATGACATATTAGTAAGAATCAGGTACCTGAGGCAGGCGGTGGCATTGTGAAAGACTTCCTCGTCCGCCAGGAGCTCGTCTTTGGGGTTCTCCCCTTCAGAAATGCCTGACGTCGGCACGAGGACGGACTGCGTGAGGACCGACAAGGACTCCCTGGTGAGGCTTTCCTTCAGGAGGTCGTGAGAGGACAGGTTCCAAAGGAGGCCTGAAGGTCAAAGGTCATCATTTAAGTCAAGAATATTATTGAATTTCAACGGCGATCAAAACTAACCAGCCAGCTGTCGTCTTGTTTCCGTGTCCCGGCTGCTCTTCAGCACACGCAAAACAGCGGCCACGCCAGCATTGTCCTTCACCTCCATCTTGTTCTCGTTGCTCTGGTAGACAACGTTACGCAGAGCCCCGGCGGCGGCGCCTTGCACCTCCTCCTCGTCGCTATGGAGGAGGCGCAGCAACTTTTTGATGCCGCGCAGGAAAAAGACCTGAAAGATGGCGCGTCATGTTTACAACATCGAGAGGAGGCGGACGTCCAAAACGCACCATCCTCCTGGCGTCGGGGCTCTTCAAGCATTGAGACTGGATGTGGGCAGCGGCCTCTATCAGCGTGTCCTCGTCCTGCCGAGTTAGCAGGTTGACGGCTCGCTCTAGCGTCATCTCTGGAGGCTTCCTGTGTGTCAAAACAAGTTGAATGGCAACAAAGACTCCAATTAGTGAATTATAATTATAAAATCATAACTGCACTAGAATACTACAAGGTGCAGGAGAATACCAGAAGGTACAGTAGAATATTAGAAGGTACAGTAGAATACTAGAAGGTGCTGTAGAATACCAGAAGGTACAGTCGCCCCCAACTTCAGGATCATCTACACACAAACAATCTTTTGGAACTCTTTTAGTGCTGCTTTGGGGCCCAAACACCAAAAGAGCCCTCATGCAGACCCCCGAGGAAGTTTTCTCGCAGGGGCTCCGGCCTTCTCCCCATCCTCCAATTGCCCACAGTGTCATAATGTCAAATCTTCATCCTCTCCGCTCATTCATGGTGTTCCTCAAGGTTCAGTACTCGATCCCCCACTCTTTAGTATTTATACATCCCCCCATGGCAATATCTTTCGTCACTTGGATGTCCACTTCCATTGCCTCTAAGCCCTCCTCAACATCGATGGCCCACTGCTGCCATCGCCAACAAGATGTCTACTAATAAGCTCAAACTATGGAAACGAAAGTGAAGTCCGCCTCAACGGCTCAAGTCAACCTTCTCTAAATTCCACACCTTCAATATTGAAACCGACAGCTGTTAAGTCTCCACTTCTTCTCAAGTCAATATCAACTCAATGTCATCCTGGACAGAACTCTTTCATTCAAACTCATATCAACAATTTATCACACACAGACTTTTTTCACCTTCACAATATCTCCCGACTCCGCCCCTTTCTCTGAGTCCCAGCACTCAAATGAAGCTCTCATCAATGCTCGGCCGCTTCCTGTTTGGATTATTGTAATACTTTCTGGTATTCCATGGAAATTCATCCTTCAACTACAGCGCATTCAAAACTCCTCGGCAAGTATGACTCATCATCGTAATCATTATACTGTGTTCTCTGGAATATTCCGATATTTTTTTCCCAACGCTTTGAATCCTGCGGCTTATGAAACGGTGCGTCTTATTTATTGATTTTCTGCACTAACAGCCATAATGTTTTGTATTAAGTTAAAAAGTTAAAGTACCAACGATAGTCACACACACACTAGGTGTGGTGAAATTATCCTCCCCATGTTCATCCCCTGGGAGGTGAGGGCAGCAGTGAGCAGCAGCGGTGGCCGCGCTCGGGGAATAATTTTGGTGATTTAACCCCCAATTCCAACTCTTGATGCTGTGTGCCAAGCAGGGAGGCAATTGGTATGACTCGGCCGGGGTTTGAACTCATGACCTTCCAGTCTCAGGGCGGAAACTCTAACCACAAGGCCACTGAGCAGGTATTCAACAAATAGTTTACATTTTACACCGACAGAGACACGAAAGGTGTCTTATTGTTTGTACTAAGACGCCATCTTTTGGACGAGTTCATTCACTGCAGGTTGACAATTTACTTCCTGTTTCGTGCCGGAAGTATAACCATCCATAGCATAAGCGCCGATCCTGCAATGCTGAGTACCCACTAGCGGAAATGTAGATTGGCGCCTATGGTCCATAGCATTTCTGCTCAAAAGGATTCTTCATTCATCACTCCAAGCAACGTTTATACATTTTACAATATAACTAAAACAATTCATACTTACTAAACCAGACCTGGGCATTCTGCGGCCCGCGGGCTACATCCGGCCCTTTGTGCGTCCCTGTCCGGCCCGCGTTAGGCCAATCATAAATTACAGAATACATTTTAAAAAGTATCTATGTCAAGTGTGCAATACAACGGTGCTGCTTTTGTTTTGAAAACCGTTATTTATATTACTTCTGTGTGGACGTATGCGCGTGCGTGATTGTGAGTGAATGTGAATAGCTGCAATCACAAATTACAAAATAAAGTTGAAAAAACATCTATGTCGTGCGCGCAATACAACTGTGCTGCTTTTATTTTGAAAAGTGTTATTTATGGGCGTATGTCCGGGTGTAACGTGTGAGTGAAGGTGCACAGCGACAAGTGATGCACGGTTTACACCCGAGACGCTAAAAAGAGAGAAGTTGATGACGAATGTCGTGTTTTCAACAAGACATGGACTGCCAAGCAACGTTCCCTCTAAGGTGCGCGCCTGCGCAATTGCGCACTGCTCAAGCGTCCTCTGCGCACAACAAATATATGCCGCGCACCAAATCAATCCCATCTGAATTCTAAACAAAATAAACACATTTATTCTGTGTAATTTTGCAATGCAACTTTGAGTGACAGTGACAACAAGCGGCCCTAACGGTGTTCGTCAACACCGTTCAATTGAACACCGTTCAATTATTGTAACGTCTATCGAGATGCTTCGAAGCCAGGAATTATATTGATCACTTTATTGAGCAAAACTGTTTATATTCGACCATAACCACACCAAAAACATGAGTAAAACACTTCTATCTCGAAAAACTAGTCATTTTCTGCCGTACAAACCAGGCCAAAACCAACTTGTCATCTGTCACCAACACGCATAGCACTAAACCACTGGTGCGTTTATGGCCACACAAAAAGTCGGACAACTCAAACACCACACAAAGTTACACTATGACTCCTCAGTCATACGTGTGCTTATTATACTGTCATTTATTATTAATGTTAATTTATTTATATTAGTCATGGAATGCTGTTACTAGAGAAAGTTACAGGAATGCACACTTCATCCTATGCTTACATTTCATTGTGCAACATGAGGATGTTTAAGGGGAACTAAATGTGATCTTTGAAAGGGGTACAAATGATTTCCAAAGCAGTGCTTTTGGTATAAAGTTAAGTTAGTTTAAATGAAAGTATTATTATTATTATTATTATTAATATTATTATTATTATTTATCTTACGTTATACATCAAAAATAATATTGAGCAAAATTTAATTGAAATATTGTCGATGTGGCCCTCCAGCAGTGCTCGGGTTGCTCATGCGGCTCCCGGTAAAAATTAATTGCCCACCCCTGTACTAAACCATCCAATGTGTGATGTCTGTAGGAGAGTTTTCATGCATATTTGTGCGTGCTATTGTAATAAAATCAAGCTGTCTGTGTGAGTATTATTAACTTACTATGGCATTCTTTTTGTATTGTTTCACCAAAATGTATCAAAACGTCACCGTGGAGTTATTGAGTCTGTTTTGCTCTCGGAGAGCTATCTTCCACAGTTAGTGGGTCCATGACGATGACTGTTTTGTTTCATGTGACAGGCACCGTTTGGAAACAATTAAGCTGTGTACTGTAAATAATTATTTATCAAATCTTTCTTACCTATATATAAAAAAATCTAAAACTTGGTGGGTGCGGCTTAAACACCGGTGCGCTCTATAGCCAGGAAAATTCGGTAATCATCGTAGTTCTCATTACCCACACCAAATCCTCAGACCACAACACACAGATTCCCTTTCAGCTCCACTGGCTCGCAGTCCAGTAACAAATTCAATCCAAACTCCTCCTTTCAACTGTTAAAACTCTCCATAACTTGCCCCCACCACACTCACATGACTTGATCTCTCCCATTAACCGTAAATGTTAAGGATTATGTGATATCTTACATGTTGTCGCTTTGAATCTGGTGTAGGGGGACGTCGGCCCCCGCCGTCCACCCGGCATGCATCTGCATGGCCACAGGTGGGTTAGAGTTCAGTCTGTTACGCTTCTCCCGCCTCATCATTGCTTCATCGCCCCCCTCATGGAAGACGGAATCCTCCAACCCACGGAACCACGCCTCCGACTGGACACGAGGGCTCTGGTTAGAGGGCGTGGAGGCGTGACGCGGCGCCCATCTAGAGACCTCAGAGAGGGCGCAGCGTTGATGTGAGCCCAGCGGGCGGCCGAGCAGGGAGCAGTTCCTGTGCGAGGCGCTGCGACCTGGCATAGTGCACATCGTGGCAAAGTGGCCACCATTGAAAACAAAATGGCGCTTGGGCGTTCCGGGTGTCGCCGGGGGGGACACCTCCACCCTTCTGGAAGGCTGCCGCACATGCTCAGTGCACACGAGAGAGCAGCTGTTTACCTGCACAATAAAAACACACCTGTCTGAATGAAGGAGGATATAATTACATTTACAAAGAATATAATTTAAAGCATTTAAATTTGATTGATTGATTGATTGAGACTTTTATTAGTAGATTGCACAGTACAGTACATATTCCGTACAACTGACCACTAAATGGTAACACCCGAATAAGTTTTTCAACTTGTTTAAGTCGGGGTTCACGTTAATCAATTCATGGTATCAGCATAATACAGTCATCACACAAGTTAATCA
Source organism: Entelurus aequoreus (assembly GCF_033978785.1). Taxonomy (NCBI): domain Eukaryota; kingdom Metazoa; phylum Chordata; class Actinopteri; order Syngnathiformes; family Syngnathidae; genus Entelurus; species Entelurus aequoreus. Next base: position 33,958,391 of record NC_084742.1, on the reverse strand, counting down.
TCAGAGTATATACATTGAATTATTTACATTATTTACAATATGTGGAGGGGGTTGGGGCGGGGGGGTTAGGTTTGTTTGATATCAGCACTTCAGTCATCAACAATAATATCATCTGAGAAATGGACATTGAAACAGTGTAGGTCTGACTTGGTAGGATATGTACAGCGAGCAGTGAACATAGTCAGCTCAGAAAGCATAAGAACAAGTATATACATTTGATTATTTACATTTGATTAATTACAATCCGGGGAGGTGGGATGTGGAGGGGGGAGGGTGTTAGTCTAGGGTTGTAGTTGCCTGGAGGTGTTCTTTTAGTGCGGTTTTGAAGGAGGATAGAGATGCACTTACTTTTACACCTGTTGGGAGTGCATTCCATATTGATGTGGCATAGAAAGAGAATAAGTTAAGACCTTTGTTAGATCGGAATCTGGGTTTAACGTGGTTAGTGGAGCTCCCCCTGGCGTTGTGGTTATGGCGGTCATTTACGTTATGGAAGTAGTTTGACATGTACTTCGGTATCAGGGAGGTGTAGCGGATTTTATAGACTAGGCTCAGTGCAAGTTGTTTTACTCCGTCCTCCACCCTGAGCCAGCCCACTTTGGAGAAGTGGGTAGGAGTGAGGTGTGATCTGGGGTGGAGGTCTAGAAGTAACCTGACTAGCTTGTTCTGGGATGTTTGGAGTCTAGATTTGAGGGTTTTGGAGGTGCTAGGGTACCAGGAGGTGCATGCGTAATCGAAAAAGTGTTGAATGAGAGTTCCCGCTAGAATCTTCATGGTGCTTTTGTTGACCAGAGAGGAGATTCTGTAGAGAAATCTTGTTCGTTGGTTGACCTCTTTGATTACCTTGGTTGCCATTTTATCACAGGAAAGATTAGCCTCTAGAATGGAACCTAGGTAGGTGACCTCATCTTTCCTGGTGATAACAATGTCACCCACTTTAATAGTGAAGTCACTGACTTTCTTAAGGTTGATTTGGGACCCAAATAGGATGGATTCCGTTTTACTTAAGTGTATGGATAGCTTGTTGTCAGCGAGCCAGGTGCAAATTCTACAGAGTTCGGCACTGTATATATGTCGTTTACGTATATTAGGAACAGTAAAGGCCCTAATATACTGCCTTGGGGGACTCCACAGCTTACTGAGAGGGGTGGGACACAGTGCCGTTCACCTCTACCACCTGTTTCCTCCCCTCCAAGTAAGATTGCATCGAGCTCCATGAGGTTTTATCAAATCCGATTGCTCTGAGCTTATCCAACAGTATAGCGTGGTTAACGGTGTCAAAGGCCTTCTGAAGGTCCAGCATGACCATGCCGCAGTACTTGCCCGCGTCCACCTCATGTTTGATGTGGTCGGTCAGATAGAGAAGGCATGTGTCAGTGGAGTGGTTAGTTCTGAAGCCGGATTGGAATTTGTACATGAGTTTTTTAGTGGCAAGGTATGTATCGACCTGTTCATAAACTATTTTTTCCATTACTTTCGAAATGGAACTGAGAATAGAAACAGGTCGGTAGTTACCAGGTTCTAATTTTCTTCCTTTTTTAAAAAAGGGGAGATACTCTCGCTATCTTGATGTCTTTTGGTACTTGGCCTTGTTTAATTGAGAGTTTTATTATGTGTGTGATGATCGGGGTAATGGTCGTGGCAGAGTCCCTGAGGAATCTGGAGGGGATATTGTCAAGGCCGGTGACCTTGTTTGGGTGGAGCGCCCAAAAATGTTTTGAGCACCTTGTCAGCTGAGACCATTTCTAATTTGAAATCGTTGTTGAATATTCCTAACTTTCTGTAGTAGGCTTTAATGTGTTCTACACCAAAGTGACCAGAGTGGTGGGACAGCTTGTTAACTAGAGTTGTGGCTATGCTGGTGAAAAAGGTGTTAAGTCTGCTTGCTACCTCCAGTTTGTCTGTAATGAGGGAGTCGCCCTCCTTGATGTTGATGTTGGTGAGTCTGGTTTTAAGTTTCTGGCTGCAACCAGGAAGCTGGTTGTTGAGGATTTTCCAGAGCTCACGTGGCTTATTTGTGTTTTCCTCTATTTTGTCATTAATGTAATTTTTTTTTAAGGATTTAGTCAGGTTGTTTGCCTTATTTCTTAATTTATTGCATTTCTTTTTGAGTGTTGTAAGGAGTGATTTGAGGTTTTTATTGGGTTGTTTGTCTACTTCGGTTTTGCACTTTTTGTATTCTGAGTATTTTTCTTTCTCTGTCTTTTATGGCAACTAATAGGTCTGGATTCATCCATGGTTTAGAGCGGGCTTTGATCCTGACTGTTCTCACGGGAGCCATATCATTTAGTATCGCTAGGAACGCTGTTTAAAGCGATCCCAAGCATCATCGACCAGGTTGCTCGTGAGCACAGGGGACCAGTCCCACTCACCTAGTTTTAGGTTGAAATTATCACTGGAGTATGTTTTAAGGGATCTGGATTGAGCTGTTATGTGGCCGTTGGCTTTGGGTTTAGCTATTCTGCGGGTGCAGAAGGTTAGATAGTGGTCGCTAAGACCACAGATCATAACCCCACTATTTTTTATGTTAGGCCGGTCTGATGTGAGAATGAGATCTATGGTTTATTGGGTGGAATCACACACCTTTATGGGTAGTTTTATTAGCTGAGTGAGACCGTGCAGATTACAAAGCTTGCTGTAAGATTTGAAGACAGGCACATCTCTGCGTTGAATATCTGTGTTCAGCTCTCCAGTTATAAATTTCTCCACATCGTCTACCTCAGCTAAGCACTCCTCGAGAGCCCCATAGAAATCACTCTGATTAGGGGTCTGTATACAGTCCCTATCAGTACAGACTTAGCGTTTTTAAATTTGATTTCCGCCCACACAGATTCAAGGGCATTGTGGTTAAGATCAGTGCGAGTTATGTATTTTATATCCTGGTGAATATACATACAAACACCCCCCCCCCCCACCCCCCTTCCTCTATGTTTATTCCTGTCCTTTCTGATAACCGAGAAATTTTCTATCTCTATCTCTGAGTCAGAAACACTTTGATCTAATTTAGTTTCAGAGAAACACAGGATTTTTACCTTGTTGTGGAACATTTCTCTGATTTGGTCAAGTTAAATAAATACAAAAAAATCAAATGTCATTCAATTACATACATAAGGTCCTATCAAGAAAGTGCAAACCATAAAAATAAAAAATTAAATTAAATTGATATGAACTATAAATTAAAATTTAAATCAAAATTAAATTTAAAAGTATCAACATTAATACCAATTTAAATAATATAGTACAGAATCTTTGAATATTTGCCGATTTTTTTTTTCTGCTGTAAAGTGACAATACTTTGTTTTTGTAGCATTGTAAAAAAAAAAAAAAGTGGTTTGATGGCACTATCTGCAGGGGGGGAAATGCTGCTAGTATGAATCCAGAAGAGGGCGCTGTCTCACAAAGTGCAATGTTGTGTATTGTTCTGTAATTGTTTCAAAAAATGTATGTGTAGAAACTTAGAGTACAATGAAATTAATGAATAATAGAAATATGTGAATACATCAAATCAGTAGATATAAAGACACTGACTGTGGAGTTAGGCCAGAATCCATCGATGGTGTCAAGGGTCCTGACCGAGTGAACGCTGCCTGAAAGCAGAAGAGGAGGTGCCGAGTTTCACAGTCTTTTTGTAGACACCTGAACGCACTCCCTGAGGCATGTGCAGGCTTAACCAACTAACTTGATAGCTAGCTAGCCAACTAAATAGCTACTAACTTGTTAGTTAACTAACTAACAAATTAGCTAGCTAGCCAACTAACTACTACAGCATAGCTTAGCTATAGTAAGTTAGTTAGTCAGCAAACTAACACACATTTTTAAAGACAACAACACATTGACTACACTAACTGCACAATATTGTTGTGCTGAGGTAAATACGACACAATAAATGTACTTTTTTCTAACAAAAACAATAAAATAGTTTTCAGAAAGATCAGTTCAGTTGTAACATAAATGTTGATTTTTAGGACAGATAAAAGAAACCTGGCACAAACTTGTTGGACCAGCAAAATATTATGTCAAATACTATGTCTAATATATTAAATACTATATCTACTATGTCAAGTAGTATGTCTAATATGTTAATACTATGTGAAATACCATGCCTACTATGTTAATACTATGTCTACTCTGTTTACTCTGTCTAATCCTGTATGAAATACTATGTCAAATACTATATTCGATATTATGTATGTTATGTCAAATACCGTCTATCTCAATACTATATTAATTACTATGTGAATACTATGTCTTCTATATTTGATACTATATTAAATACTATGTTGACTGTAACTATAGTATTTCAAATACTCTGTTTACCATGTCAAATAATAGTACAATAGTCTTGTTTTACTAAAGGTTTGCGTGTACTAAAACAGGTGCAAACTTGATAGACACGCAAAGATCTGATCTACTCAACATGTGCAAAGTGGATTGCGTCTGTTAGTGAGCAGAATAAGGCGTGCAATCCATTTTGCGTATTGGTCTTAATTAATATGCCAAAAAATATGCTGATCATGAAAACGGCCACAATACTGGGAGGAGAAAATGCAAATATAATTATTTAGCACGTGTAATGTGATTTATCAACCCTCATCGCCGTTTTGTGAGCACTCTTTGGCGTTTTATTTAGCATGTGTCAGAAGGACGTGCAAACTGACAGTTCCACGCACGGCTACAGGATCAGTGCACGTGTTGCACAGACAGACGATGGACAGACAAGAATCCTCCGTCATACGTGTGTGGACGGTCAGAAATAAAAAAAATATTAGACATATCATCTATTCAGCAATTTCCTTTTATAATTTTATAGCTGCTGAATAACTTATGGAGCTGATTACAATTAATCCAATTAATAGTTGTTTTATGTAGTTCGTTTTTTTAAAATTAGGAAATATATTACTATATCTCCTAAATGAAAATATGTCTTTCATCGTGCATTTTCTTGCATTTTATCATTGCAGACGAATACGCTGGTGATGCGATCCACAGCCTCGCGCACAGAACTAAGTGTCAGTGTGCATATGTTTCTGTTGTGTAGATTGCGATTATAGAAGTGTGCTGCTGGTTCAACACATTGCACACAGGTAGGAGCATGATAACATTAATGTGCAAAAAAATGATCAAATGTCGTGTTAAAAGCCACGTATGCATGCAAAAAACACGCCCACTAATAGTACACATTATTACATTTTTTGCACACGCTGTCAAGCTATGTCTTATGCTATAATAGATATTAAGTCTAGTATGTCATTATTTTCTAATACTATATCAAATACTATGTCTACTATGTCAAATACCATGTCAATATTTTTTCTACTACGTCAAAGAATATGTCTTTGATGTTAAATACTATGATGACCAATACACATACATCTATCAATATATATATATATATATATATATATATATATATATATATATATATATATATATATATATATATATATATATATATATATATATATATATATTAACCAAAGAAATCAAAGCACGAAAGAATTACGTCCGCCACAAATAAAAAAAATAAAAAAATATTTTTTTTTATTTTTTTGTCTTGTCCAGCTTCTCAGGCAAATCATATAGTTGATGCCCATATAGGCTGTTCAGATTTACTTTACAAAATAGAAGTGTAGGATACTTCTCTGGTTGCCTTATTTGTATTTGACCACTACTGTTTTCTGTTTATTTGTTACTGACTGTGGCAGGACACCTCTGCCTCTGTTTCACTTTATGTTTCTGGTAAATAATATGGTTGTAGTAGTAGGCTAAAGTTAAATTATTCAGTATGCACTAATTAAAGGGGCAGAGCTTTAAGAGACATTTTAGCTTTTATATTTTATAAGATATATTTTTTGTAAGAACCACAATTAATAAATATATTTCAGTGAATAACTTATTGTTCAAATCTGTATATAAATATGTACATAAAGTGTTGTAAATATATTGTAAAATGGATGGACGGATGGATGGATGGATGGACGTTTAAAACAAAACTGTTATTATTAATTAGTAAGTATACATTTTTTGAGCCTTTTTAGAGAAAATCATATCATTGTAGTAAATTATGCAAATTACTCGATGATGTCATGTGACCACGCCCATAGCCACGCCCCCACCGCCACAGGTAATACACACACACACACATATATATACACATATGTATATATAAATATATACACATACATACACACACACACACACTATATATATATATATATATATATATATATATTGTAGATAATGCATATGTTTAAGAGCTATTTCTTTATTCATAATCATGTTTGAATCAGCTCATTTCTTTCCTTCGTTTTACTCTGTATACTAGTTTCTCTTTGTCTTCAGATTGCCTGGTTAGATAGGGTCGTAAACCATCAGGAATGTGAACACAACCCCCAAGTCTCTCTTCTTATCAGTGTTGGGGGGAGGGGAAAGGCGGGCTTTCTTTGTGGAAAAAGAGTTGCTTTTGGCCTGTGGAAGGCCAGATCAACTTGGGCTGCGCATTTGTATGTGTTGTTCGAGGCTGGTCTCATTATTGCCAAAGCTTTGACAATAAAATTACAAAATACCTATTCTGTGCTTGGTGGTACGTTTGAGTTCAGTTGATATGTCATTAAGGAACTTGGGACTGACCAGCGTTTTACATCCCACTTGGAGGAACATCTGGTCAAACGCAACAATTTGGGGGCTTCGTCCGAGATGACACGCTGACAATTGGACCTTCTCTTGCAATCTTCTGGACAGACTCACATGGCCAAAACATAATTCAAGGTAAGCAGAACCTTTCTTTTTAGATAAAATCTGCATTAGGAGTCTGCCCAGAAGTCTGTAAGTTAAACATTGCTTTGTACCCCAGACACAGAATGGTGATTTTGATAGATTGATTGCATTTTTGCCGAGCCTGCCATTGCATTAAAATTGTAAATAAGTGGTCAACTCACGTCATTGTGTCTCGATTACCGTGACGGGCAGTTTCATTGACGAGTGAACTAATAGTTGGGTGTGGCTCACCCTGGGTAGTTGGTCGCCGCCTAAAAGAGTAACGGGTTGGATGCCCATCATATGGTACAGTAAATACTCCCCGGTTGTGAGATCCCTGTTGACATTTTTATGTGCACACAAATTAAGGATGGGTCGGAGGCCATTTGTAAAATACAATAAATACTCCCTGGTTGCGAGTTCCCTACGGCATTAACGTGTGCGTTAAAATTAAGAAACGTACGGGAGGAGGCCCTTCTGTACCATATGATAAATTCCACGGCTGGAGGCCATTTGTAATAAATACAATAAAGATTCCCCGGTTGTGAGGTCCCGGCGACACTTTAGTGTGCGCTAAAATTAAGGAAAAATAGACACAATGGCCAAGGAGTGTGACAGAAAAGAATGTGATGACGGCTGGGGAAAATGTGATGAATCATTACTGTTTAATAATCAATTGAATGCACTGTTGTCGACAATGGAATTAGCAGGTAAAGTTTAAAAAGAAAAAAAAAGAAAAGAGAACGTTCCTTGAAAGGGTTAAGAGGGAGTTTACAATACTCGAAAAGTTGTGAACTCAAACGTCAGGTAAAATAAAAAATAAAATAAAAAAGTAACTGGAAGTTTTATGGTAAAGTGAAACGCAGAGAGAGTGCTTACGTGTGTGTGTGTGTGTGTGTGCGTAGGGCTGTAGGCACTTGCTTGTGTGTGCGTGAGTGCTTACACGTGCTTGTGTGTGTGCGCTGGTGAAAATGGTCAAGAGAAAAAAAGAGCAGGGTTGGTGCTCGAGAATTTAAGAGATTAGCGTATGATAAAAGTAAACGGGGATTACGTGGAAAAACAAAATGCAGCAAAAGAACCGATGATTAATGAGACAAATAGGACAGACTAGACTGATGGGTGTTTTGCCTGCCGCGCATGCGCAAGACAATTCAAACGACCCGCCCAGACTTTGACTAGGCCACCGCCCCCTACTCCAGTGAGAAGGAGAGAGAGAGAAAAAGTGACAAATGAAGGTATTCGTAAATGGTATGCTGTTGATTGTGGTTAGCTGCAAGTTTGTTTATTTGTTTGTTTGTTTAGTTGTTTGAGTGAAATGGGAAGAAATCAATAGGAGACTTTAGAAGCATTTTGTATCGTTGTGTTTCCACACAAGATGGCAAAAATACAGAACAACAAGTAGGATTAATGGCTGAATCTTCGACCTCACCGATAACACCATACGTTACAAACATAGCTACTGCTATGCGCAGTCTCTTTCCTCAAGATGAGGATGATAAGGCTAATGACAGAGCAGCAAGGAAGCAACTCCTTAATTTACAGATAGCTGAAAATAAAAGGTTAAAAGAACCAAAAGGTCAAAGATCAGCTAGGATATATTCAGCAGTGGGTGACCTTGCTTTTGAGTTCCAACAGGTGGAGGAAAGAATCCTCAACAGACGTGCGACCAGACGGTTGGACTCGGGTGGTGGACAACACGATGCTTCAAAGCCAGTCCGGGGTGGAAACTGTTTCGGCTGTGACCAGCCTGGTCACTGGAGTCGTGAACATTTTCGAACGGGAAAGGTTCCGTAGTGCCAACAAACGAACACAAAAGTGTGGCAAAGGACGCCCACCGCAGGAGCCCCAGCAGGAGATACAGACTGGCCCCCTGCTGGACATGAGTGTCAACGACAATGTTATCAGTTCGTGATTGACACTGGCGCCACCCATTCGATTCTGAATGCAGAGGTACCAAAGAAACTGTGTGCTTCCTCTTTAAAGGTCGAAGGCTTCGCTGGGGTCACAAGGTTACCTGTCACCAAACCACTTCCGGTTCAGATTGCTGGACCTCCTTTACAGACTGTACCCTGACATTGAAATCGCACAGAAGGAACATTCCTGGTGTTACCTGACGGCTTAACCACCAAGCTGCGACACCACTACCAAGGCTCCTACCACAGCCTGAAACAACAGGAATGGCTGACATCCAACTGCTCTAACAGTGAAAACCCTGACTGGCTGAGATGCTTCCGTGTGTTCTGCCACCCGACTCGCCATATGTTATGATCACCAGTTAGACACTCATACCAGGAGACCTTTGACTCCTTTGTATATTTATATATGTTGGAACTCATGGTGTGGTTGCTCATGTTGACCTATCTTTGCAACAGCTAGCATGATATAAGATGGACACAATTGATGTCCCACATTGTTCCCTTGCTCTCTGTCTCGCCTACAAAACCAGAGAACTTAGGTGCAATGATAAGACACGGCGTAGCTGCCAAACATTACACCGACACCCAAATACCACATTTTCAATTGTTTAGGTTTAGCACATAGTTGTGTTAAACACATAACTATGGGCTGCACTTTAGACACCTGTAGGCTACGAGGAGCTAGCAGCTACACAACAGCTGAGCTAAAACGACACATTACACATTTAAGCATATCAAATAATTATAGTTGCTCATTACATACACAAAGTTGCCATGGCAGAAGTCTGATAGAAAGTATTCAGTAACAAACGTGTCCGCATCATTCAACTTTCTACAACATGAGCTTGACTTAATGAATTATTGGGGCTACCAGGTGTGGTAAAATTTCAAAATACTATTGCTAAAGCATTCGCCACAAGGGTAGTATTTTTCTAGTATTGGTGACAATACAAATATAAGCATATTTGTTACTTTCACCATATTGAATACGTTACATAAAAGCTAGGGTTTAGTTGAGTTTGAGTTATTTGTGATATTGCTAAGGAGTCCCCTACCCTAACAACACCCCCCAGTGGACCATAGAGGCTAAAGAGACAATCATTGACCTCAAACATGACCTGTCCTCCGCTACTTGACTATTAGCTGACCTTTTTCTTAGATGTTTCTGAAAGTGATAGTATGACTAACACAGTCTTTTTTTCAGAAACAGAAGGGGGTGAGTGAGGGTGGATACAGACTCCTTGGAACAAAATCGACAATCATCCGACTCTGACACATTCCATAGTTTTAACGTTTTTACCGTGGGTAAGAAGTTATAACTAATTTTAATTTGAAAATAACGATTTTACACATCGATAGTAGTTTAGTAGATCAAATTTAGAATATGGAGGAGGTCAGGGTGAATCATGTATAGTCTTTGATTTCACTGATATGATCAATACGGTACAAGGGAAAAGGTACGTACTGACTTGTGTTGACGATCACAGTGGTTGGCCGGAAGCAACAACAGCCTCAAAAGAGGATGCAACATCAGTAATTAAATGACTTGTGAATGACCTAGTACCCCGACATGGTTTCCCCAAAAAGATTAGGTCAGACAACGGCAACCATTTAAAAAAAACAAAAAAAACAACCTCACTTAGCTTTGGTCGAAAAGGCTTTCGGACTAGAACACAGGTTTGGGGTACCATCCTGAGTCCCAAGGTAAGGTTGAAAGGATGGACCAGAACATTAAAAACTAATTGGCTAAAATCTGTGCACAGACCAAATTTAATTGGATTGACATGTTGCAATTAGCGTTAATGATCATTCGAAGGTCCGTGAATAAAACTGTTTTACCGCCCTTTGAGTTTTTTCACCCTATGAGCTGCATACAGGTCAGCCCAGGACCAGCAGCCGCCATGGAAGGAGGACTCAGCGTAAAACCAAAATGGTATTTTACACAAAAAATGCAGAATTTGTGTGCCAGTTCTTCTGTACAGATACGAGGATGACAGCCCGCCACTCCAGATTCCCTTCCGGCCGCTGAGAGGGTCAAGATCTAGGTCATCAAACGCAAGTGGACGGAGCCCAGGTGGTCCCTTCAAGGTCGTGGAACGGACGTCTCACGCCCTTCGACTAGCTGGAAAAGGGGACACCTGGTACCACCTCTCCCTCTACACTCCTGCTGAAGAACCTGACAGATTACCAGCGGATGTCATTGCTGACATCGCCACTACATCTGCCCCACTCGACCCCCAGCAGCGCCTTTTGAGCCTGAGGCAGCTGAAGAAGAACGGGAGCAGAAAACGACTCATTTTTAGTGTCATAGAAGAGCGAGGCTTTAATTACACACACATAATCCTACAGCCCAGAAGACGACGCTGAGAGAGAGATTTTCTACCTATATTACTCTTTTTAACTTCTATATTGTATATCCTTATTTGAGACCAGCCTTTATACTCGAAGTTATCCAATTTCTCTTGCTTGTTTTCAGCATAACTATCTGTGTCGTTATATTAAGTGAAAAGTTTGATGTTTATCCCCGTTTCGTTACCTGAATTACTCTGATTTTGATAGACGAAAAGCAGGATGTCACACCCGGTAGTGTTCCCTGACGGACTGGTGCTTGGGCGTGTTTTACTGTCTTTGTGTCTCAGTTCTTCCTTCCTGACGACAGTGACTGACAAGTGTCTAAGAACAAACAGCGGACTTTAAATAGACTGGGTCAAAGGGGATAGCAAGACTTATTTTTTGACCTATGCAGTGTGATTAATTACGGGGGACACAATAGCTATTACCGTGGTAATAACCTCTATATTTGTTACGACGCAACCTGAACCATTGGTGTCGGATGCAGACAACATAGTATGGTAAGTGGTGCCCATCGTCCCTTTTATGTTGTTTTGGGGGTTGACCTGACTGATACAGACTCTAATTATTAAAATTAATGTCCTTGAGAGGGCGTTAACTACCTCTACACCCTCTGTAGCACCTAAAGTACCACCCCACCTTGGTGGTGTTTCAAAGGCTCTCACATCTGTGCGTGCTAATGACATCACCACCGAAGGCCTGGTAACTTTGACCTTAGGAGCGGGTACAGGTAAACCTGTGGCTCAGGTGGATGCCAAAACCTGGGTGACTGTGTTGCTTGTTCCGCTGGACGTCCTTTTCCCCACACTTACCCCGCTCTTTTTAAGTTGACTGACATAAATGGCTCAAACTGTCTTATTTCCTTGTTCTCTGAACCCACGCCACCAGGGTGCGATTTGTTGGCTAGTGTGTACCCTCCTGTTGACAATTCCACCCGACTTCTTCCATTTGTGGCCCAAAAGCTGAATTACACGTGTTTTCAATTCAAAGGACCCTCTTCGTCCCCCAACAAATTGGGTGACATTAACCCTTCCTGGTGCACCACACTGATAGATGGCTCAAGGATAGGCCCTTGGGCACGAGCTGACTTATTCTGGTATTGTGGGGAGCACAGATTGTACATTAGAATCCCAAAGTTATCCGTAGGGCTTTGTGCTATGGTTAGACTGGTGACCCCACTCACCCTAGTGGGTACCAAATTAACTCCCCTTGTAACTCCTGTCTCAGCGGCCTCTCTAACTTCTCGCCGACGCCGCCATGTTTTATCTCGAAGGAGTGTAAAGGGCTCCTTTGATCTGATGAGAAACCCTGATGGTGTTTACTTTGATGCAATTGGACAACCAAGAGGGGTCCCCTCACAACACAAATTGTGGTGTGAATCCTGTGCAGGTTTCGAGAACCTTCCTATCATTGGTGCTATTTTCCCTGTGACTGCTACTAAAAATGTAGAACGCATTAACTATGTTTTTTATAATCTGTTGAGACTGACCAACCTGACTCGTGACGCCGTTGAGGGACTTACTGAACAACTTGCCCCGACCTCCCTCATGGCCATCCAGAACCGCATAGCCCTTGACCGCATCCTAGCCAAGGAAGAAGGTGTGTGTGTGCAATGTTTGGTGACCAATGCTGTACCTTCATTCCTAACAATGCTGCCCCCGTTGGCTCGGTCCAGAGCGCCTTAGAAGGCCTCAGAGCCTAAGAACTTACTGAAGTTTCCGGTGTCTCTGACCCCTTTAAAGATTGGCTTCATAACACCTTTGGCAGGTGGTCTGACCTAATTAAGTCGGCCCTGGTCTCCATTGGAGTTTTCTTGGCCATTATAGCCTCTTGCGGTTGCTTTATCGCCCCTTGTGCTAAGTCTCTATGCACCCGCATCATTGTTAGAGCTGTAGAAGGTCAACCCCACCCTGTTTCTGGGCTCGTTATGTCTTTGAAGGGGGTCAAGCAAAATGGAGACTTTCGAGAATTGTTGATTTCCTTCCCTGACCATGACGACATTGACGTGGACTCCCTCCATCTGTCATCCATGTAAATATGCTGTTGTTTTATTGCTAGCTTGCTCAAAGAAAAAAAAAACTACAGCACCTACTTTAATGTGGGGCGTGCTTTAGAGGTGTTGCTCTCGTAGGAGAGATCTTTTGGATAAGATCTGAAGGGGGATTGTAGATAATGCATATGTTTAAGAGCTATTTCTTTATTCATAATCATGTTTGAATCAGCTCATTTCTTTCCTTCGTTTTACTCTGTATACTAGTTTCTCTTTGTCTTCAGATTGCCTGGTTAGATAGGGTCGTAAACCATCAGGAATGTGAACACAACCCCCAAGTCTCTCTTCTTATCAGTGTTGGGGGGAGGGGAAAGGCGGGCTTTCTTTGTGGAAAAAGAGTTGCTTTTGGCCTGTGGAAGGCCAGATCAACTTGGGCTGCGCATTTGTATGTGTTGTTCGAGGCTGGTCTCATTATTGCCAAAGCTTTGACAATAAAATTACAAAATACCTATTCTGTGCTTGGTGGTACGTTTGAGTTCAGTTGATATGTCATTAAGGAACTTGGGACTGACCAGCGTTTTACATCCCACTTGGAGGAACATCTGGTCAAACGCAACAATATATATATATATATATATATATATATATATATATATATATATATATATATATGCCAAATGCTGTCAAATATATACGATGTCAAATATTCTGTCAAGAACTATGTCAAATACTATGTCAAATATTCTGTCAAATACTATGTCAAATACTATGTCAAATGTACTATGTCAAATATTCTGTCAAGAACTATGTCAAACATTCTGTCAAAAACTATGTCAAATATTCTGTCAAATACTATGTCAAATACTATGTCAAATGTACTATGTCAAACATTCTGTCAAATACTATGTGAAATACTATGTCAAATATTCTGTCAAAAACTATGTCAAATGTACTATGTCAAATATTCTGTCAAATACTTTGTCAAATGTTCTATGTCAAATATTCTGTCAAAAACTATGTCAAATGTGCTATGTCAAATATTCTGTCAAATACTATGTAAAATGTACTATGTCAAATATTCTGTCAAGAACTATGTCAAATATTCTGTCAAATACTATGTCAAATATTCTGTCAAATACTATGTCAAATGTACTATGTCAAACATTCTGTCAAATACTATATGAAATACTATGTCAAATATTCTGTCAAATATTCTGTGAGGAACTATGTCAAATATTCTGTCAAAAACTATGTCAAATGTACTATGTCAAATATTCTGTCAAATACTATGTCAAATATAGTATGTCTACTATGTCGAATACTATATCGAATACTATGTCAAATATTTGTCAAATACTATGTCAAAAATAATTAGTCAGATACTATTCAGAAAGGATTATTAAATACAAACCGGCCTTGTTTACGAAGCCAATGAATGAAAAGTATTTGAATACCGGTCACGTGATGAACGCGTTAGTAGTACTGTAGTAGGAGTTGTACTGTCTAATGAACAGAAAGGTGTTTAATATGACGATATATTCAAGTTATTTAATAATTCAAGTTAGTTAATAATAGCATAACTGTTGTTGTTTATTTACCAAAAGATTGATTTTTTCTTGCCTTCCGTGCAAGAAGAGTGAGTTGGACCTGCTGCTGGACCCTCATACTCCGATCACTGCTGGGAAGTTTGGCCGAAGATTGAAGCCTGGGCTCGCCCGGAAGAGCCAGGCTGGTGTCGGTGTCCAGCCGGTGGTAGTCGAGCACCGGTATCACCGATTTAAAAAACAAGTCATCCATGCTCCGTCAACCTTTTTACACCGACGCCATTTCTGGATGAAGTTTAGTCCTGTTTTGCTTCCCGAACATTCATGACGAAATGATGGGCGGGGCCAAACACACCTGTGGTGTCAGGTGACTCCGCTGTGGGTTACTTTGTTATTTAAACAATCTCAACATTTGGCTTCTCAAATTACTTACTACTTTTGTTTCTATTTGTTGTAATTAAAAGGACCTCTCGTAATGGCTGACGGGAGATAACGTAATTATACATATATATACACATTATATATATATATATATATATATATATATATATATATATATATATATATATATATATATATATATATATATATATATATATATATATACACATTATATACATATATATATGTATATATATATACATATATACATATATATATATACATATATACTGTACATATACATACACTACCGTTCAAAAGTTTGGGATCACTCAAACAATTTTGTGGAATAGCCTTCATTTTTAAGAACAAGAATAGACTGTCGAGTTTTAGATGAAAGTTCTCTTTTTCTGGCCATTTTGAGCGTTTAATTGACCCCACAAATGTGATGTTCCAGAAACTCAATCTGCTCAAATTAAGGTCAGTTTTGTAGCTTCTGTAACGAGCTAAACTGTTTTCAGATGTGTGAACATGATTGCACAAGGGTTTTCTAATCATCAATTAGCCTTCTGAGCCAATGAGCAAACACATTGTACCATTAGAACACTGGAGTGATAGTTGCTGGAAATGGGCCTCTATACACCCATGTAGATATTGCACCAAAAACCAGACATTTGCAGCTGGAATAGTCATTTACCACATTAGCAATGTATAGAGTGTATTTCTTTAAAGTTAAGACTAGTTTAAAGTTA
>NC_084742.1:33380200-33585200 GCF_033978785.1 Entelurus aequoreus | reverse complement strand
ATTGCTAATGTGGTAAATGACTATTCTAGCTACAAATGTCTGGTTTTTGGTGCAATATCTACATAGGTGTATAGAGGCCCATTTCCAGCAACTATCACTCCAGTGTTCTAATGGTACAATGTGTTTGCTCATTGGCTCAGAAGGCTAATTGATGATTAGAAAACCCTTGTGCAATCATGTTCACACATCTGAAAACAGTTTAGCTCGTTACAGAAGCTACAAAACTGACCTTCCTTTGAGCAGATTGAGTTTCTGGAGCATCACATTTGTGGGGTCAATTAAACGCTCAAAATGGCCAGAAAAAGAGAACTTTCATCTGAAACTCGACAGTCTATTCTTGTTCTTAGAAATGAAGGCTATTCCACAAAATTGTTTGGGTGACCCCAAACTTTTGAACGGTAGTGTATATATATATATATATATATGTATATATATATATATGTATATATATATATATATATATATATATATATATATATATATATATATATATATATATATATATATATACATATATATGTATATATGTATCCATATATACATATGTATATTCATATATACATGTATACATATATATATATGTATATATGTATATATATGTATATATATGTATACATGTATATATACGTATATATATATATATATATATATATATATATATATATATATATATATATATATATATATATATATATATATACATATACGTATATATATATATGTATATATATACATATATGTATATATATACGTATGTATATATATACATATATGTATATATATGTATGTATATATATATATATATATATGTATATATATATACATATATACATATATATACACATATATATATATATATACGTATATATATATACACATATATATATATGTGTGTATATATATATATATATATATATATATATATACATATATATATATATATACATACATATATACATATATACACATATTTAAAAGCATCAAGCACGTTAATTGCTTTACAAACAACGGCTGTAAAGGGGCACGTTATATAATCAGCATTACCTATGCAAAACAACTTTAAATACAATTTTTAAATATTAACTCTTGAAATTAAGCAAGGCAAAAAATTACATTAACTTTAAAAAACATTTAAAATAAATGGAAGAATGAAAATATCTAAATATTTTTTAATCTAAACTTAAGACTGCATTAAGTCAGTTTGGGATGATATATATTACTTAAATATGAATTACCTTTGATGTGCTACAGTACATATTGTTGGATTAAAAAAAATAGAATAGTTTGAATGACTTTTTATAATATGTTAAATAAAAAGCTTAGGTAGAAAAAAAAAAAAAATTTTTTTTTAATTAATTGCTAGCTATACATAGCTATATACATATATAGCACGGATATCAAAAAATTTTTTTTATCTAAACTTAAAACTGCATTAAGTCAGTTTGGGCTGATATATATTACTTAAATATGAATTATCTTTGATGTGTTACAGTACATATTGTTGGATTTAAAAATACAATAGTTTGAATGACTTTTTATAATATTTTGAATAAAAAGGTCAGATAGAAAAAAAGGAAAACAAGTATATATTTTTTAATTAATTGCTAGCTATACATAGCTATATATATAGGGCAGCACGGTGGATACAATAGTTTGAATGACTTTTTATAATATTTTAAATAAAGAGGTCAGATAAAAAAAAGCAAGTATATATTTTTAAATTAATTGCTAGCTATACATAGCTATATATATATATATAGGGCAGCACGGTGGAGCAGGTTGCTAGTGCATGTGCCTCACAATATGAAGGTCCTGAGTTCAATCCCGGGATCTTTTTGTGTGGAGTTTGCATGTTCTTCCCGTGACTGCGTGGGTTCCCTCCGGGTACTCCGGCTTGCTCCCACCTCCAAAGACATGCACCTGGGGATAGGTTGATTGGCAACACTAAATGGTCTCTAGTGTGTGAATGTGAGTGTGAATATTGTCTATCTGTGTTGGCCCTGTGATGAGTTGGCGACTTGTCCAGGGTGTACCCCGCCTTCCGCCCCAATGCAGCTGAGATAGGCTCCAGCACCCCCCATGACCCCGAAAGGGACAAGCGGTAAAAAAAAAAAAAAATGGATGGATGGATGCTAGCTATACAGAATGTGTATTTCAAGACATTTATATTTGTGGAAAAAGTAGAATATAAATATATGTTTTTAAATGTCCAATGTAGTGGTTCTCAAAGTTTCTCCACCAAGTACCGCCTCAGAAAAAGTACCACCATAATGACCACCATTAAAAAGCATGTATCATTAATAATAGCTACATTAGAGTGAAAAGGAGAGAACTGCAAATGATTGGAATTTACTTTCTTGCCTCTACATGTAATTGGGCATGATGCAACGTCGTGCATTGACTTGTTTGTTTCCTCATTTGCCATTATTTTGTATTAATATTTCTTTCAAGTGAAATCAACTGTTTCATAACACAATGTTGCTTGTACACAGTACATTATGTAGGTTCTTAAAACACTGAAAAGCGTGACCAAGACATAGCCGTTATTGATGAAAAGAGCAGATATGTGGACATACCGAGAAGCCTGCAGTCTTCTGAGTTACAAACGAGGCACCAATAACTAATCTCCCATCAGCAGAGGAACGTGAACGCACCACTCCAGCCGGCGAGGAGAAATCCAAGATGAACTCGAAAAGCTTCAAAACAAACACTTGATTGAGTTTCCTGCAAATGTGCTCCACGGTAAATATACTCTCCGATGGCGAATGACTATGACGAATGCAGTGACGTTTAATATTGTCGGCAAATACGTGGCGTTGATGAAAGTCAGTCTCTGAAGTGTCCTTTTACACTAATGTGTTGCGCCTTTGGTGATTAAACTCCTTCAAAGTGTCTTTTTTTAGTGATGGAGCCCAGTAGTAGCTGTCCAGTAGCATGATGAAGTCGATAGTTTTCTGTTCTTTGATGTTTATTTTGATTTTTGTTGTCCTATCGTTGTGGATATTATGCAATATTAGTATGGGTAGGTAGCATTGGCGTTGTTAGGCCTATTTTGGGGGGGCTCAAGCCCCCCTAAAATGTTCTTAAGCCCCCCCTAAATAATTTGGTGTAAAATATATATATATATATATATATATATATATATATATATATATATATATATATATATATATATATATATATATATATATATATATATATATATATATATATATATTTTTTTTTTTACAAATACATGCCGACATATTCATTATAAAGTGGCCCGAATATGAGTTTAAATAAATAATCATATAACCTGTCATTATTCACTCAGTTTCCCCTCACTTCATAGCGTAAGGTAGAGAGCCCCATTAGTGCGTCGGTATCCAATCCATTCCACTTGTTCATATAGAAAATGCCCACATCACTCAAACTCCAGTCCGCATTTTCTCTGCGACCTTGTTTGCGGTCCTGCAGGTGTACGAAGTACATTAGCACACAGCACTGCAGAACAAGAACCTTGTGTCTGCAATTGTAAAGAATTTGGTTTTTAAGTTTTGTGTTTCTTGTAGAATCTATATAAAGTAATATATTGTACATTAGCCTATTGTTAAAATAATGAAAAAAACATAATTAAATATATTTGTTTTATTGTATTGTTACATTAATATAAGGCTGAAACGACGCATCGACATAGTCGACGTCATCGGTTACGTAAATACGTCGACGGCGTTTTTGTGCGTCGACGCGTCGCATATTTACGTCACACTACCGTCATGGCAAAGCGCAAAGCAGACGATGCGAGCGGTGCGAGCGAGGGGGAAAAAGCACGCCAAAAGTCGTCAAAAGTGTGGGAGTATTTCAATACACGGCCTAATAATGTTGTTGTATGCACACTGTGTCCAGCGGAAATGGCCTATCATAGCAGCACAACGGCTATGAACGAACATTTGAAAAGAAAACCATCAACCATCAACTAGGCAATCGTCCGCGCGAGTATACGTTGTCATCATTACACAAAAACATGAATGTGTCATTTGTATCTGCTAGGGGTGTAACGGTACGTGTTTTGTATTGAACCGTTTCGGTACGGGGCTTTCGGTTCGGTACGGGGGGGTACCGAACGAGTTTCTAAGCTAAAGCTAAAGTCTTAACAAGCTGCTTTGCTCCTACTGCCTCTGTCTCAGCACGCAGCATTGTCCCACCCACACAACCATCTGATTGGTACACACAAAGCATTATCAGCCAATCAGCAGTGCGTATTCAAAACGTTACCAGCCAATCAGCAGTGCGTATTCAGAGCGCATGTAGTCAGCGCTTCAGCGTCGAGCAGATAGGTGTTTAGCAGGTGAGCATCAGGCAGCGGACTCTCCCCAAATGATAATAAACACCTCCCAGTCAACTACTAGTAACATCACTATGAGTCCGTTGACCTTCTAGGAATATAAACTGTAGCTCAGCTCATTCGCAGTCCTGGCTTGAGGTGAAGGCTAATTACCTCTCAGTTCCAGCCACATCGACCCCTTCTGAGCGCCTATTTTCAGCTGCTGGGAATATTGTAAACAAGAAAAGAACCAGAGCATGTAGACATGCTAACCTTTCTTCATTACAACTGTTAGACACTCACTGGAATGAGTAGAATTGGGTATTGTGTACTGTGTTGAACTGGATGTTTATTTTGCACATTTTAAAAGCAATACTTAATGTTTACAGTGCTCCAGAATATTTAGATTGCCACTTTTTTGTATTGGATGTTTATCTTTATTTTTGCACATTTTAGCAAATAAGCAATACTTTCACTTTTGTTGAAATGTTTACACTGTTGTTACAGAACAATTCGTTTTGCACTTTTTTGTATTGGATGTTTATCTTTATTTTTGCACATTTTAAAGCAAAATAAGCAATACTTTTACTTTTGAAATGCTTATACTATTGCAGAATATTAAAATTTGCACTGGATGTTGACTTTTATATTTGCACATTAAAAAGCAAATAAGCTACTTTTAATTTTGTTAAATGTTAAAAGTTTTAAATGTTTACATTGTTACAGAATATTTAGTCATGTTTTTGTCAATGTTGACTGAGTGGCCATACTTCTTTTTTTTTGTAAATAAAAGCCATGCCTTTTGAAAAAACTGTCCTACATTTATTTTTTCATCTTCATTTTGAATAAAAAAAATAATCGGTAAAAGGAAAAATAATCTATAGATTAATCGGGAAAAATAATCTATAGATTAACCGATTAATCGAAAAAATAATCTATAGATTAATCGATAGAAAAATATTCGTTAGCTGCAGCCTTACATTAATAGCTGTTGTATTATTATAGGATGGCTTGTTAAACATTTCATAGGATTTTCAGAGGGTGGAAAAACCAAGACATTTAATATAAAATGTAAAATGAATAAATACATAAAAAGAAGAAGAAAAAAAATGGTTTAAAGCCATCGTCCCGGGGAGCATTTAATTTCGTCCCGTGCATTTTTTTTACCATCCCCGGGACGACGGGACTACATTAATCTCAAGCCCTGGAAGTTACATTTTATTGTTTGCATTATTTGTTTCAGCATTGCACTTTGAAGATGGTCCCTCAGCTCTTTGACAGCTTTGGCTCTTTTTCAGATCAGCAGACAGACTCTAAGTCTTTCTTATTTACAGTATATATAAACGTTTCTCATTTCCAGTCAGACTTCCATATATATTTAATTTCCTTAACGGCTTGCCATAAAATACATATATATATATATATATATATATATATATATATATATATATATATATATATATATATATATATATATATATATATATATATATATATATATATATATATATATATATATATATATATATATATATATATATATATATATATATAAATATATTATATACAAGCCAAATTATCCCGATCCAGATATTACTTTAATTCAAGTAATTAAGTAATATTTCCAATGCTTGAATTTACAACCATTTTAGTCACATATGTGCCCAAAATGTAATCTGTGCAACTTCAAAATATTTGGGAACAAACAATTATTGTATTGTGAGCGAAAGTCATGGCATTAGCCTCTATGTTGTGAATGAATAACATAGAGGCTAATGCCATGACTTTCATTGTGTTTCAGTGTATCTTGAAGGATCATGCAAGTAATTGTTTCTTGTTGATGCTGTAAACAAAATGTCACTGTGCAAACCCATGTTTGTTGTACTGAACACAGATTGAAAATAAACCGACTGAAATAATAATAATAACAATGATTAATTTCTAAGTCTTTGTTAGCCGTTTGTGAAGTTTTGTGCTTGTGCGCTACGTTCGCTCGCATCCTGTGCATCTCCTGGGGGCTAAGCCCCCCCTCCCTGTCCTTAAAAGCTAGCGACGCCCCTGGTAGGTAGTAGGGCTGCAAATCTTTGGGTGTCCCACGATTCTATTCAATATCAATTCTTGGAGTCACGATTCGATTCAAAATCGATTTTTTTTTTCCGATTCAACGCGATTCTCGATTCAAAAACGATATTTTCCCGATTCAAAACGATTCTCTATTCATTCAATACATAGGATTTCAGCAGGATCTACCCCAGTCTGCTGACATGCAAGCAGAGTAGTAGATTTTTGTAAAAAGCTTTTATAATTGTAAAGGACAATGTTTTATCAACTGATTGCAATAATGTAAAGTTGTTTTAACTATTAAATGAACCAAAAATATGACTTATTTTATCTTTGTGAAAATATTGGACACAGTGTGTTGTCAAGCTTATGAGATGCGATGCAAGTGTAAGCCACTGTGACGCTATTGTTCTTTTTTTTTTTTTTTTATAAATGTCTAATGATAATGTCAATGAGGGATTTTTAATCACTGCTATGTTGAAATTGTAACTAATATTGATACTGTTGTTGATAATATTCATTTTTGTGTCACTACTTTTGGTTTGTTCTGTGTCTCCTCTCAAGTGTTGCTGGGTCGGGTTTGGTTTTGGAATTGGATTGCATTGTTATGGTATGTTTAACTAATTAATTAAAAAATAAATAAATAAATAAAAATTAAAAAAACGATTTTTTAAAAATGAGAATCGATTATGAATCGCACAACGTGAGAATCGCGATTCGAAATCGAATCGATTTTTTACCACACTCCTAGTAGGTAGTATGGGTTGATACGAACATGATCAATTCCACTTGTACTGTTCAGTGCAGTTTTGGTGGATTATACATTTTTTAAAATTTATTCATACTCCCCCGCATTTTTTCTTCAAATTTAAATGTTTTAAAATACACATTTAATCTTGCAGGTATATAATAACAACTTGAATCAATAATTCAATTATAACAATTGTGTTAGCATTTAGGAGCTAACACGTGCAACACAGTGTATTAGTGATTAGTGTTGTAGTTTCCAGCTAGCTAGCAGGTTTAAAATGAAAACTTCTATTAATAATTATATTACAACAATCGTGTAAGCATTTAAGATAGCTAGCAATTAGAGCTCTAGTTGCCAGCTAGCAATTAGGGCCGCTAATTTCCAGCTAGCGATTAGTGCCACTAGCTTCCAGCTAGTGTGGTAATAATTAGTGTGCTAGTTTCCAGGTAGCTATTTGTGGATACCTTGCAAGTTTAAAATAAAAACTTGAATAGATATCATAGCAATTTTGTTGGCATTTAGGATAGCGATCAATTAGTGCTTTATTTGCAAGCTAGAATTTAGCGCCACTGGTTTCCAGTTGCGATTAGCGTGGTTAGCTGACAGCTAGCTAATCACGAGCTAGTTTTCTTGCTAGCTATTAGCTAATACCTTATAAGTTTAAAATAAAAACTTTAATAAATAATTATGCTGTGTTAACATTTAAGATACTAGCAATTAGTGCTGTAGTTGCCAGCTCACAATTAGCGCCGCGAGCTGACAGCTAGGGATTAGTGTGGTAATAATTAGTGTGCTAGTTTCCAGGTAGCTATTAGCGGATACCTCGCATGTTTAAAATAAGAACTCGAATAAATATTCCAACAATTGTGTTAGCATTTAAGATTTAGTTGCCAGCTAGCAATTATCGCTGATAGTTTACAGCTATCCATAAAAATTACCTTGAGTAAATAATTATACAATAACAATCATGTTAGCATTTAAGATAGCTAGCAATTAGCGCAACTCGTTCAAGCTAGCGATTAGCAGGGCTATCTGACAACTAGCGATTAGCGTGCTGGTTTTCAGATAGCCAGTGGCGGTTGTATTATTTGAATAGTTAAGTATTACAAAATAACCAGGTACATTTAGCACCCGTTTAGTTTAGTTTAAAATATATTCTAACAATATTACCAGCTCCTGATGTTATGTTAGTGTTTTCCAATTGCTATATTAACTTTCAATGCCTGTAGCTAATTCAACACAGACAGGAAGAAGCAATCTAATGTTAAATGATCACTGCATTAACCCCTTGACAGGAAGGAGTACCTGTTGCTGTTGTCGACACTGAACTGACTAAACGCTAAGTTACTGATTGTAAGTTATCTCTTTTTATTTAACTCAATTCTTTATGACGTTACTTATTACTACTAACATAATTTAACTCAATCGTTATAGCTTACCCTTCCTTTGGTGCGTAAAGCTGCACCATAATGGACGTATTAGAATCAGAATCAGAAATACTTTAATAATCCCCAAGGGGAAATTAACATTTTCAGCAAACGACAAACATTACAGGGAGACAGAAAAGGATCGCTGACGGGTCTGCCAACTTCCGGCGCCCCTTACAAAAATGGTGAGAAACAGGGAGGAAGGGGGGGGGGGTTGAGAAAAAAAAAATTCAGTCTATGCCTGGGCCCCTGGAGAGGGGGTCCAGACTGAGGCCAAGGAAGAAAAAGAAAAACCTCTTAGCCATAGCACACAAAAACATGTGTGTAAGAGGGAAACATCAAACATCAAAAAATTTAAAAGGACATTCAAGTCATTAAAAGAGCAGAGCTGATGCAACCAGCCACGTCTACACACAGCCAGAAAAGTAAAACAACAAAAAAAAAAAACATTCCTGTGGTGGAACTCTGCGGTGATCCACGCCATCGTCTGCTGCGGTGGGGGGGAAGCATGGCCAGAGACAAGAGCAGACCCAACAAAGCAACCAAGAGTGTCGACTCCACCAACTCTCGGCCAGTGTCCAGTCTGCATGGATGAGCGAGACGCATGGATGCGTCTAAGAAGACCGAAGTGTCCGATACCTGCTCATTCAGCCAAGACACTGTGAAGCCCGTCCGTCCCGGCGCTCAGCGCCAGCTCCGCAGCCTTATCTCTACATCCACATCTCCTCCAGTCTCTCGTCTCTCCCTCCAGTATTAGACCCTTTAGCCCAGTGATTCTCAAACAGTGCACAGGCTCTATCTCGTGGTATGCCAAAGAACCGCTTGATTAAAGTACAGTGTTTTATTTTCCGATATTAAAACACAGTCTTACTGTTCAAACTGTGTGTAATGTTACAGTGGCCAAAAACATTAAATATACGTGTTAAATAAAACCTCTGCCTTGTTTTTAATGAACATTTAGGCCTACTATGCTACTGTATTTTATTGTTGGTCATTATGATAGTACTTGGAGAGCCACGTGTTTTCTGATAAAAAATTTAAAAAAACTGGTGTAGCCGCAACTTTCTTTTGGCAGGTTTTGCAAATGTCTGAGCCATCGTCTTCAATGGCTCCTCTGTAATTTTTGAGGTACCCGAAATGTTCCCACACTGCCGAATTCTGCATTTTTTTTTCTCGATTGAAACAGTTCGCTGCTTTGTCCTCCTGCCATGTTTAAGCTAATTTAGCATACTAGCGTGACTCTCAATAGGTGCATATGAAGTTTGTTTTCATTCCATGCAAGTTGAACCGAAAATAACGTGCCAGCGTTATGTTCGTTTATAGCTAGTCATGAGGGCTGAAATACACAGTGTAGTGGAGCCTTTGCGATTACATAACCGTGACTTTTTTAATAGGATAGGATAGACTTTATTCATCCAACAGTGGGGAAATTATTTGGTTGCCATGCAGTAACAAAAAGTCCAAAAACAGTTAAGGTAAAAACACATGAAAACTGCAAAGAACACATAGGACATAAAAGACAGTAAAGGAGCACAGAGCTGATGTAACCAGCTGCCACTTCAGTGGAACCATTTCTACATACAGCTCAAGAAGTAAAACACAACGAAAACCCCCAAAATGAGCAATAAATAAATAACATGCAATTGCACCATACATAGACAGACAACAAAAAAATATATACCGTATTTTTCGGACTATAAGTCGCCGTTTTTTTCATAGTTTGGCCGGGGGTGCAACTTATACTCAAGAGCAACTTATGTGTGAAATTATTAACACATTACCGTAAAAAATCAAATAATATTATTTAGCTCATTCACGTAAGAGACTAGACCAGGGGTCGGGAACCTTTTTGGCTGAGAGAGCCATGAAAGACAAATATTTTAAAATGTATTTCCGTGAGAGCCGTATAATATTTTTTAACACTGAATACAACTAGATGAGTGCATTTTTAAGTAAGACCAACATTTTTAGAGTATAATAAGTCTCTTATTCTTTTTAATAACATTGTTATTCTGAAGCTTACCAATAATAAATAAAATACTTCTTACCATTAATGCGACTTCTTGAACAGGTGCGGTAGAAAACAGATGGATGGATTAAAATGCATGAGAATGTTTTATATTTTGAATGTTATTTTTAACACTGTGATTACCAGCTGAATTATTCATTACTTATCGTGTTAAGCAATGTCAGCTAAGATTTATCTGAGAGCCAGATGCAGTCATCAAAAGAGCCACATCTGGCTCTAGAGCCATAGGTTCCCTACCCCTGGACTAGACGTATAAGATTTCATGGGATTTAGCGATTAGGAGTGACAGATTGTTTGGTAAACGTATAGCATGTTCTATATGTTATAGTTATTTGAATGACTCTTACCATAATATGTTACGTTAACATACCAGGCACGTTCTCAGTTGGTTATTTATGCCTCATATAACGTACACTTATTCAGCCTGTTGTTCACTATTCTTTATTTATTTTAAATTGCCTTTCAAATGTCTATTCTTGGTGTTGGGTTTTATTAAATACATTTCCCCCAAAAATGCGACTTATACTCCAGTGCGACTTATATATGTTTTTTTCCTTCTTTATTATGCATTTTCGGCCGGTGTGACTTATACTCCGAAAAATACGGTAACCACGCCATCGTCTGCGGGGGTGGCGGCTAGCCAGAACCAGGAACAGGACCCAACAAAGCAAGAGATTTTTCCAAGATGGCGTCGCTGTAGTGGCTGCTGTTGGCAGGAGCTCTGTGCTCTTGTGTCATCCTTTTGTGTTTCCTTCTTGTTTTCATGTGTTATTATATATATATATTTTTTATTTTTTTTATTTGCCTTTTGGTTCCGGACCCTTTGGGACTGTGTGACAAGGGGTGGCACTTTCGTGACTTCTGCTGTGCTTTTTTGTGGACTTCTGGATCTGCCTCCCGGGGGCCTTTTGGCCATGGAGACCAGCTGCTGGGTCTCTGCCACACCAGAGTCCGTTTGGAGAGACTGGAAGAGATGCGGATGAAGAGACAGGGCTGCGGAGCGCCGAAACGGACAGGCTTCACAGTGTCTTGGCTGAATGAGCAGGTATCAAACACCTCTGTCTCCCTAGACGCATCCTCGCTCATCCATGCAGACTGGACACTGAATGTCCTTTGTGTTCTTTGATGTTTTATGTTTCCCTCTTACACACATGTAAGAGGGATGTGTGCTATGGGTATGAGTTGTTTTTTCCCTTGGCCCAGGCTTGGAACGATTTTTTTTTCTCACCCCCCCATTGTTTACCTGTATCTCACCTTTTTTGTAAGGGGCGCCGGAAGTTGGCAGACCCGTCAGCGATCCTGTTCTGTCTCCCTGTAATGTTTGTCTGCTCTTGAATGGGATTGTGCTGAAAATTTTAATTTCCCCTTGGGGATTAATTAAGTATTTCTGATTCTGATTCTGAGAGAGCCAACTCCATTCTAGGCTGCCCACTAGCTCTCAGTCAATGTCCGGTCATCGACTGATGAGAATTGTCCAATACAAAAGTGTCCAATACAAGCTCGTTCAGAAGGGGCTCCGTGAAGCTCGTCCATCCCGGCGCTCAACGCTAGCTCCATAGCCCCGTCTCCACCTGTGCTTCTCTCCTCCGGTCTCTCCACGAAGACTCCGGTGTGGCAGAGAGCCAGCAGCTGCACACATAGCCATGGCCAAAATGCTAAACACGGTCAATAGGAAAACCTGTTAATCATTGCATCCCCTAGCTAAGGCCACAGTTGTATCTGTCTTTGAATTGGTTTGACCACTTTTACAAGTGTGTATGCTGGTGTTACCGTGATGGAGATGTTTTCTGAGGAGGGGGTCGGGTTAGCCCTGTAAGCCTCCCTGATGTTTGTGGTGGCTTTGTCCAGTGTGTTGATAACCCTTGTAGCAAAGTGTGTATGCTGTAAAAACTTTGGCAGGACTATGATGATGATGAAATAAGAGTTTGGGTGTGCTGTCAGTTAGTCACTGATGGCATCAGGCAGCTCATTCAGGCCTCCTTAGCATTAGCGCTGGGTGTGATGTACACAGCTGCTATGATGATGCTTGTTAGCTTCCTGGGTAGATACGGAATAAGCAGAAAAACTCTACACCATGCTTTGTTGATACACTGTACTGTAAATACAGAGGCCGCTACCAGATATTGGTGTTACTCTTTCGGCTCTGTATATGACCACAAAACACATTTTATATAGATTTAGAGTTTTACATGAAGAAAACAATGCAAAATACATATAAATAGGGCGGCGTGGCACATATGGTAGAGCGGCCTTCCAGAAACTTGAGGGTTCCTGGTTCAAATCTAGCTTTCGCCATCTTACTCACTGCCGCTGTGTCTTTGGGCAAGACACTTTACCCACCTTTCTCCCGGTGTCATTCACACTGGTGTAAATGTAAAAAAAACAATGATTCAAATCCGAATCGCAGTTCTTATTCAACGTGATCATAAATGATTTAATAATTTTCAAAAATCGATGTAAAAAATATTTAGATATTTACATACCTTTTTTTTAATTTATTATAAGAATACATTTTTGTAAATACATTTTTAGGTCATCTCTCTATGCAACCATAAGGAGCTTTTCTAACCTGTTGATCTGTTTTAAAAACGTTTCATTATAAATAATATAACAAATAATACATTGCGAGAATTGTTTTGAATCGAGAATCGATTCTAAATCACATTGTTAACCCAGAAATTGGAATTAGATCGAATTGTTAGGTACCCAAAGATTCGCACCCCTAACACTACCATCTATAATGGGTTTCTCAATGCATAACGCTATGAGTCACTAGAGAAAAAGTACTATATAATGTACTATTTCACATAAATGACAAATTAAAATGAATACAAGTTATTTCTTGAATTCAACAGTGTTTCTCACATTCTTATCTAAGTGCTGGCATTGGCATTTTTTGTGGCCCCATGATTACTTTTCTTGCAGTCATATTTAATTTAAAAAGGACACAGACTTATATAGTTACAACAGTTGGAGATGGCTAAAAACTACAGTCATCTAGTGATGATGTCATACTGACTGAACTGTGGAAGAATGATTTCCAGTTCCAATTTAGGATAGGAGCATCACGGTGGAAGAGGGGTTAGTGCGTCTGCCTCACAATACGAAGGTCTGAGTAGTCTTGGGTTCAATCCCGGGCTCGGGATCTTTCTGTGTGGAGTTTGCATGTCCTCCCCGTGACTGCGTGGGTTCCCTCCGGGTACTCCGGCTTCCTCCCACTTCCAAAGACATGCACCTGGGGATAGGTTGATTGGCAACACTAAATTGGCCCTAGTGTGTGAATGTGAGTGCGAATGTTGTCTGTCTATCTGTGTTGGCCCTGTGATGAGGTGGCGACTTGTCCAGGGTGTACCCCGCCTTCCGCCCGATTGTAGCTGAGATAGGCTCCAGCGCCCCCCGCGACCCCAAAGGGAATAAGCGGTAGAAAATGGATGGATGGATGGAATTTAGGATAGGGTAGATTTTGTACATCCCACAATAGGGAAATTGTGTGTTTGCAGTGTAGATACAAAATGTTTACAAGAAATAAGGTAAAAACACATGAAAACATCAAAGAACACAAAGTAGATAAAACACATTAAACAAGCACATAGCTCATGCAACCAGCTGTCACTTCAGCAGCACCATTTCTACATACAGCTACAAACACAATAAAAAAATAAATGTTTTTGACAGCTGATGTTTTTGGTCGTGAGGGTCAAAATGTGTGAGTGTATTTGAAGGTGCAGGTGTATTATTGTGGCTATTTGGCGGTTGTTGACGTCAGACACTGTCACTCATTAATGTACTCTTATCACTTTTACTGCTGTTGTCAGTCAGCTGATGTCTCCTGACCTTATTTTTCATTGACATTTCCCCCCATTACAAAATCAGTTAGCTTTTTCATTCAATGCCTTGTAATGATTTATTTGTATGGGAAAATTAAAACCTAGCATTTTGGTCAAAATTAAAACGTCCATCCATCCATTTTCTACCGTTTGCCGCTCTCGAGTAATAGGGCTGGTCTAAAACAATGACTTTTAAAAGATACGTAATATGTATTTGTACAATCACCTCGTGTATATGTCTCTAATATCATTTTGTTTTATTTAAAGAATGGATGGTGTTGCTGTGTACCACTAGATGAAGCCTGCATATTACCATTGGTATTGGACCACAGTTTAAGAATCAGTGGTCTGAAACAAGCAATATATATGTCAGGGCTGTTAAAAACAACAAGTAATTAAATATGTATAGATACAGATTAATCACACAATGTATTCTCAGCGTACAAGCTCTTTCACCTTAACCCCGGATGGGGTCAGTGATAAGGTCAATGCATATGTGATGAGTGAAGAAACTCTGACTGGCGTGGTCGCTGGCAAATTTCACGTCAAAAAACACTTTCACTGGATTTTAGATAACACTGTTAGCAAGCTTTTAGCAAATAAATGACATGCATTTACAGTGCATCCGGAAAGTAATCACAGCGCTTCAGTTTTTCCACGTGTTGTTATGTTACAACCTTATTCCACAACAGAATACATTGAATAAATAATAGAATACATGTTATCCTCAAAATTATACAGACAATAGCCCATAATGACAAAGTCAAAAATGGTTTAAAAAAAAAAAATCACATGTACTCACAAGGAAGGACAACCATCTCTGCAGAAATCCACCAATCAGGCCTGTAAGGTATAGTGGCCAGACAGAAGCCATTTCTTAGTAAAACGTTTGCCAAAATGCTCCTGAAAGACTCTTAGACCATGAAAAAGAAAATTATCCGGTCCGACGAGACAAAGCTTGAAGTCTTTGCTTAAATGCCAGGCTTCATGTTTGGAGGAAACCAGGCACCACTCATCACCAGGCCAGTACCACCCTTACAGTGAAGCATGGTGTTGGCAGCATCATGCTGTGGGAACGTTTTTCAGCGGCAGGAATTGGGAGACTAGTCAGAATAGAGGGAAAGATAAATGCAGCAACATACAGAGACATCCCGGATAAAAAACAACTCTTCTAATCCAATCTGATGGAGCTTGAGAGGTGCTGCAAAGAGGAATGGGCAAAACTGCCCAAAGATAGGTGTGCCAAGCTTTTGGCATCATATTCAAACAGACTTGAGGCTGCAATTGCTGCCAAAGGTGCATCAATAAAGTATTGAGCAAAGGCTGATGTTAAATAGCAGACACTATCAAGAAATGATCTTGAATTTTGCTACAAACATAATACTACAACCAAGAATGTATCAGGACGTATGCAGGTCCGAAGCGGAAAAAGTCTGGAGGGTGAGTTTTTTCAAAGGAAGTAGTGCAGAACTGCGAACTATCAAGCTGGTGGTTGCTACCATTCAAATTTCCTAACATTAGCATTACCATTTTGATTTGAGCATCAAAATTCACTCACTGGTTTGGCAGGAACAGGGAGTGAAAGCCGGGTCAATGTGGCTCCTTACTGTCCTTTTATCCGGGTAGGCGCCGTCTTTCTTTTGTTGTCTCCTCAGACATGATAGCAGTAATTGCACGTATTTTAGTTTTTTGGCGACATGTAGGCATTCGCATCAACTTCCGTCTTTTTAACAAACGGGGTAAGGGAAGTGACATATGCCGTAAAGCAAGTCAGCACATTTGTAGTTTTTTGTGTGGCAACGTTGCTTAGTGCCAGTAACCCCCTCAGGCCATGACAGAGGTGTCATGCAACTAGTTGTAAGTCCATGTATCGTTCCCAAAAGTTAGGAATATTTTATGAAGGTTGAAAAGTTACTTAGTGCTGCTTTAAACAAAAAACAAAAACAACTTTTCACATAGACATTATGGGGTTTTTTTGTCTGTAGAATTTGAGTACAAAAATGTATTGATGAAATTATTTTGGAATAAGGCAGTAACTTAAGAACATGTGGAAAAAGTGAAGCGCTGTGAATAGTTTCCAGATGCACTGTAAATAAAACCTTTGAAAATGTTCCTGTGTGGCATTCTAACAAGAAAATTGGATTAGTTTCCAAATATCTGCATCTTTTTAAGGTTCATTTAAATTATGCAATTCAATTCAAGGGAGTGATAACCTTTTATTAATCCTAATTAATACAGATTCCAAAGCGTGATTAATCTCATTAAAAAATGTAACCATTTCACAATAATAATATATTCCTTTACTTTAAAATGATCGCAATTTTAAGGGAGATTATTTGACACAATTTTGTGAAATAATGCTCTATACATCACAGTACAGTATAGCTCTTTATTTCACAGGGTGGACAACATTTACAGACATTTGGAGATTTTTATTTTGCTTTTCTACCACTTTGCAAGTGCAAAAAGGTGACATAAATAGTCTTTGGTGACATACACATAAATATAACTTAAACAAAGACATTTTATTTAAATAGTTTGGCTGAATATCTCTATTTACACACATCATTCTCAGTTATGCTGATGCCGTATGGAGAGCACTGGCATCTGTTATATTAAAATCTTCAAATGTAACATTCTCAAAAGGACACATCTTATGATGAAGTGTTCACACACACACACACATACACAGACACTCAGGTAAGGGAATGCCAAGAAATGTTCCACATCATGTCTTGCTATTTGCAATAGCGAGTCAGTGTTTTCCTATGTGGGAGGGCTTTGACGTCACAAAAAGCGTGCTGCGCAAAAAAGTGTTGAAGATTTTGAGCACAAATCCAACATTAAGGAGATAAGAAGTGATAACACAAAAACACACTGTGTGTCTGAAGGTAAAACATTTTTTTTAAGAAGTGCAGAGATGCAGTCGGCATTTTAAAAGCCTTTTAATAAGCATCTATCACGAGACATTGATTAGCTGGATAGCAGCAGACAGAATGGCGTGTTTGACCTCAGCAAGCCTTTGAACAGATTAAACTAATGAAGCAGTTGTGACATATAGCTACTCAGTTACAGAGGACTGATCGGGCCATGCTGGGAAGCAGCACAAATGGATGGTGACGTTACCAAAAACAAAAATACTCTTGTTTTTACATGGAGTAAAAGGTGAACTGTTACGAGAAATGTGTTTGTTTGCAAGAAAATGTTAAAGTAATTCTATGATAATAAGTCATAATGTAGGGAAAAAATATTTGAAAATGGTTTACCTTAGATCAGGGGTCCCCAACCTTTTTGTACTAACGCTTGAAAATTTGTCCCACGGACCGGTGGGACAAATATTTACATAAATAAATACAATCATGTGTGCTTACGGACTATCCCTGCAGGCTGTATTGATCTATATTGATATAGAATGTATATTTTGTGTTTTTTATGTTGATTTCATAAAAATAAAAAAAATTTAATTCTTCTGCGGCCCGGTACCAATCGGGCCGCGGACCGGTACCGGGCCGCGGCCCGGTGGTTGGGGACCACTGCCTTAGATGGCCACTGATGGCACGCGAGTTTTGCTCATAATTATGACACGAAGATAGTGGAAAGGTTACAAGAAATATGTTTTTTCGCTTTTGCAGAATTCATTTTGTTCCTAATACAATAATTTATTCTCGTACATGAAAACGTTATTATTGTAAATTAGCCTTTTTTCCCCTATTTAATGTTTTTAGTTTGTTGTTGACTTCTTTTGCACTAGCACTTTAATATTGTAACATGACAATTTTACACTTTTTACAATATGACTTCTTTTTTCTTAATACTACAATTTATTCTTGTAACAATGCAGCTTTATTGTTGTAAAAATGTTTTAATTTTTTTCTCGTAATGCTACGACTTCATAGTTTCTTTCCAGTGTTAATATTGTCATAACAACATGACTTTGTCCACTTCACATTACGATTTATTCTGAAATTATTTTTCTCTCAATACTATGATTTATTCTTGTAACAATGCAGCTTTATTGTTCTGAAATTTTATTTTTATTTTCTTCTCATAACACTACAACATGACTCATTTTTTCTTGCAATTTTTTTAAATGAAAGGAAAATATTTGAGGTTTTTTTTTAACTGAGATTTTGATTTAATCAGCCATCATACATTTTAGTGTTTTATTCAGATCTAGAAACACAATTTAAAAAGAAATCCCTTACTTTTGCCAGTGTAGTGATTTTGTGATTGTTATTTTTTGTTGTTGTAATTTATAATTTTTTATAAATATTTGTTATGAAAGTGTGTGGCAGCTACGTACGTGCCTTACTCTCATTTCTAATCCTTTTTTTGTTGTTGTTTGGTTTGGTTTGACTATGACTGTGGCGGTTTCAGGGCCCCTCCACATCCCTGCTGTGGTGCTGCATATGACTGCAAAGATTAGGTCAGCTAAAACTGCTGTCAAGCCCAAAGTCCTGACTTGCAGGGAGAACTTATGAATCATGTGAAAAGACTAATATTTGATATGTGCCAACAGCACGGGTGGAAATGTCAACAGTGGAGCCACAGAGAGCTGAACCATTGCTCTATTGTAACATTTACATCATCAGCAATAACCTAAACATTTGTTTTATATTGTATTTTGATTATTGGCGATACAATGTGATTTGCCGTGTATTTTCTAAAATGATTTTGATGATTACAACACAAAAAGTCTTACATTTCAGATCTACGCTTTAGTTATTTTAATTGTATTTGTATATATATTTTGATATTATACTTATTTTACACATTTGATGTCAGCGCACCCAATTCTGTTCTGGTGTTTAGCAGTTGTCAACCACTTTGCTATGCACATTACCGCCATCAAGGGGACTGGAGTGGAATCGCATTGACAGCTACAAATAATGGCAGTTGAAGTGCACAAGGAGGTGAAGTGTTTGCAATGAGTACATTACTGTTATTACACAGTTGCCTCTCTCCACATTGCACTTCGAATTTAGCGGTTTAGGTTTTCCTGAAGCATATTCTACAATTTGTTGGGCCTAAATTAAACATTTTCTAAAATTAAAATGTCCAAATGAACTAAAATATAAATTCTACAGCAGTATTAGCAACTAGAAGAGACCAAACCAATCAGAGCATGTGGTTCAGTATTGTGGCCACTGATTGGCTCAGCCTCAGGCAGTATCACTAAATAAGATTAAAAGCATACAAGGGTGACTGGAGGGTGTTTTTTCATGTCTAGACGGCTCTTAGGCGTATTTAGAAAGTTATAAACATATTTTGTATGTTCTACCAATGAAAATAATTAATGTACAAATAATGATTACTACTTTGCGAAAACTCATTTAGCGTGATCATGTCCGGAACCAATTAATGGCGATAATCGAGGAACAACTGTAGTTATTTAATTTCAACTTTTTAAAAATGTTGTTGTAATTTATTTATAGTGTTTACTATTTTTTTAGCACTATATTTAATTGGTGTGCTCTGTTCCGTTCATGTGCTTTGTAATGCACATTACCGCCATCTAGGGGATTGGAGTGGGATGTCATTGACTGTTACTGTAACAATATGTAAATAAGTTCCCACCACTTCATGGATGACATATTTGTAAAAAAAAAAAAAAAAAAAAAAGCAGGCTTTGCTACACATCTTAAAATAAAAAAATAATTGGTGATAGTTGACTTTAAAAAAAATGTGTCATTGATGTAATGGGAAAAATAACATTTTGCAGCAAAATATGAGAAGTTCCCATTTGAATTTGAAGAATTTTCTCCACAGACGCTATGAAGTGACCCAGCTGCTGCAAAGGACGAGTGTAGTGCTGGACAGTAAACGAGGAAAGTTTGGTCTGACATGACTGGAACTAGTTTCTGATCAGCAAGGCACAGGATAACAACCAGTGGCAAGGTCAGTGTTGTAGATAAGTCTTCATTCTTACATTAACACGGTTAGCCTCCTGTCCAACTAAGGTGCTTGACTTTGTCCGTCCACCAAAAGGCAAACATTCTCAGATTGGGGGGCGGCGGGGTTAACTCAAACTGGTCCTAAATATAAATTAATTTATCCTAAAATAGTTTGCACATAAAGTAAAGAAGCACAACAGTCATTCATGCAAAGTATACTGTAATTGTCACTATGGGATACTGTACATCCACCAGACTAATACATTAAGAGATAAATAACCGAAAATGTAGGTTTTTTCCCTGTGAGGGTCACTCATCCGTAACTATGCGGACTCCTTGGGTTAATGGGGGACGAGTCTTCTCTGCCACTTTGGCCGATAAGCTGATAAAGCCTGTGGCTCAGGTTCTGTACTTGGCAGGTTCCAAGGACACAACCGACTCTCATCAGCTGGGCATGATGGGGGTAGTGGTGGGCACCCCGGAAACCCAGGTGGGTGTGGCGACGAGCCCTGGACCCCTTCCTCCACCTAACCTCCAAACGCTCGTCCGGTCGCGCCCACGCCAGGCTGGGGTTGGTTCTTCTTAGGCTTGATGCCGGAAGGTGGTTCCACCTTGGGGTTGGAGTGGGCTCCGAAGATAGGGCGGGGGTGTTTGTTTGGCCCTCGGAGGGCAAAGAGGGGTTCTCTTTCAGGTCAGTCAGCTTGTTGAGAGGGTCCCAGCTGAGAAAAAAAGAACAACTGGTATTAAATTTGGAGTAGGAGGTAGACAGGTGGGATGCATGTATAAAATAACGAAATGAAAAACAACATCACAGTTGCATTGCTGAGTAACTAAAGACTCTTACAATGAGGTACCGGAGTTACCAAATCAATTACTTTTTGGGAAAAGTAATTTGTAACTGCAACTGATTACTTTTTTAAGGTAGGATGACCAACACTGATCTTAAGACAAAGCCTGTAGCTCTGCCAACTGTGAATCAGTCAGCGACAAACAAGACATTTGCTATTTAGTTTTTTGTCACCAGATAGGCTAATAATGTAATTATACGCTACTGTTGCTAACAATTAAGTTCTCCCTGTACTCATTAATGTTACATACAGACGTTTTCATGACGCCATAAATAAAAACCTCCACCCCTTCACAAACAGGCTTCGCTACACATTTTAAGATCTTAAACTGTCTAGATTAGATAGAAAACATTTGATATATGGTTCATAATATTTTACATGGTATAATTAAGTACTAAGAATTTATTTTCTTATGTGGGCTGGCAACTATTGCCAGAATACCAGCTAATGTTGAAAGGGCGGCTGGCATTTCCACTTTTAATCTGATTAAGGCACACAAAGCAGCTTTTATAATACAAATAATTTGTACCTGCTGTCTGGTTCACTGTATTTACAATACAGTAAATGGACACTTTTTCTAATGTACATTAACATCATGAACCCTTTTTGCAAAATGTTTTAACTTAACGTTCCTATTATACATTCGTGTAGATTCACAAATCACCAATATAGTATTAAATTATGTATATACATACATTGTGTATATATTAGTTTTATAATTGTAGGTCAGAGAATATAATTTTTTGTACATACTCTTTAAATATAATTTATTTATGTTATATTATAATGGACTTTCCTAACTATTGTTATATATATATATACTGTGTATATATATATATATATATATATATATATATATATATATATATATATATATATATATATATATATATATATATATATATATATATATATATATATATATATATATATATATTAAACTTTAAATTGAATACAAATTAAATATAATACATTAGTTGTATTGATTGTACACTAGGTAAAAGGTGCAAATAATAATAATAATTATTATTAATATGTTCATATTTTTTATAGTTTTATTAACATATTAGCAGTTACATAAAATATTGGAATTATTTTTTTAAATAATACAAAATAAACATTAAATAAAGATGATATAATGAGAGAATGAGCATAAAGATAACAATAATAACTATTATTATTATTATTGTTATTATTATAACATTTTTTTTTTTTTTTTTTAAATCCCCTTTCTTTTATTTGCCCAAATTGCACCAATGGTTTAAATGATGAGTTCTTCCAATAAAGACAGTTCCAAGAGTTTTCTTCCTATGAACCAGCATCAACAAAATTCTGGTCGAGGTAATATAATAAGCCTGAGCTCTTCTGTTTTTGTAATTAAGTTGTTAAAATGTTCTAAACGGTGTACAAACTGACACAGAGTTCAGCAAACACTGTGCCACCATCTGTCATTGTTTGTCAAAGACAGTGGGAGCCCTTCACTTTACTGTTCCCGTCTTTGTTTGACTGAAGATCCACAAGTGTGCTGTTGCCGAGCAGCCAATGGACGAAGAGAAAAATATATATAAATAGGGGGAAGAAATTATGTTGTGACCTGTGAAATGCTGATGTGAGTGTTTCCAGTAAACGCCCTTATGAAAAGGTTCAAATGTGAGGCGACACAAAAGTGCCGTCTTGCAGCCTGTGGATTTGGGATTCCACACTGAAATGTGAAACGGTTTGAGTTTATTTAAGGCATTTAAGCAACGTGCCCACTGCTACAGTAGGCTGAATAAATAATTGTGAAATGCCACAACCACAGAATGGGCGACATTTCCAGAAAGAGACATGGCGCCACATCACTAAGCTGCACTTTCAACATGGAAAATGTATTCTTCAATAGTGTTAAAAAAGTCATTGTTTTGTCACAGGTTTAATTGTTAATAATGACAAATAAAAAGTAGAATCAATTCCTACAAGAGGTACCATGACAAATTCAATATAGTTCTATTTTTATTTTTATATTACATACACTAAACCAGGGGTCACCAACCTTTTTGAAACCAAGGGCTACTTCTTGGGTACTGATTAATGCGAAGGGCTACCAGTTAGATACACACTTAAATAAATTGCCAGAAGTAGCCAATTTGCTCAATTTACCTTTAACTCTGTTATTATTAATAATTAATGATATTTATCTTTCTGGAAACACTGATCATCTTAATGATTTCTCACAATAAATATATATAGAAACAGATAAATATCAATATGCAACACTTTATTTTTATATTTTCTCTAAGTGCACATTTTTCAAATTGAACATTTTCAAATGATCACTTCTAAGACAGTCTTGTGAAATCACAATATCCCATTTTAACTAGCTAGCCACTAACATTTTTTAAGAAATCATGAATTACTTTGCACCATGTTTGTACAAATAATAACTCATGTAAAATACAAAAGTAAACTCTCAAATTTTTAAATCATGTCACACTTTGAACTGGACACCAAATCTGTTATCTGTTTCTTTGTCAGTTAGTGGGAAGCCTGGCATTGCATGCTGTTAACTAGTGTGTTGTACTCTGGTGTGTAACTTGACACTGCAACCCTGAGTGAGTCTTGCAGATGTGCATCAGTGAGGCGTGTTCTGTGTTTGTTCTTGATGAAGTTCATGTCAGAAAAGGCTGATTCACAAAGATAAGATTTTTCCTCATTGTTTGCGGAACCTTCTTAATCTTTTGGACATATTTTCACAGCAATCTGGCCTTAAGCTTAATTATGATAAATGTAAAATGTTAAGGATCGGAAATCTAAAGGGAACGTCCTTTCGAATGGAATGCAAAGTGCCTGTTTTGTGGACAGATGGACCAGTTAACATACTTGGTGTTGTTGTCCCAGAAAATCTGGAAGATCTAGGCTCAGTAAATTATGATAATCGACTAAGAAAGCTGGACAAAATTATGCAATTATGGAAAGGGAAATCCCTAACCTTGTATGGTAAAATGTCTATTGCCAACTCGTTAATTATTCCTCAATTTATTTATTTGTTTTTGTCATTACCAGCTCCATCACAAAACTTTAAGATTTATGAGCGGAGGGTCTTCGATTTTGTCTGGAACGGCAAACCAGAAAAGATTAAAAGAAAGGTTTTGTACAAAGAGTATGAATATGGGGGCCTGAAACTTCTCAACCTTGAAGCTATGTGTCTGTCTTTAAAAGCATCAATTGTTCCAAAGATGTATTTAAACATTGAGTGGTACACAAATGTCCT
The DNA here is from genome assembly GCF_033978785.1 of Entelurus aequoreus. Classification (NCBI taxonomy): domain Eukaryota; kingdom Metazoa; phylum Chordata; class Actinopteri; order Syngnathiformes; family Syngnathidae; genus Entelurus; species Entelurus aequoreus. The sequence continues at coordinate 33,560,810 of NC_084742.1, read as the reverse complement.
GTTGGACAAAAAACATGTACTGTATCAAAAGAAATTGTATCCTTTTTTACAAGAGATCCCCTCCCAGAGAGTCTGCTGGGAAACATGGCGGGGTTCATAAAGGAAACAGTCCACTCATAGTGGTGTTTTCAATTTTATGTGCCAGAAAAAAGAGACAATATTTTGCAGCAGTTAATATGGATGAACTCTAATATTGTAATAGATGGAAAGCCTTTCTTTTGGAAAAATATGTTTGAAAGAGGAATCATTTTTGTCAATGATATTATCAATGAGAATGGTAAAATTATGAAGTATGATGAATTTAGAGCTATGTATGGTGATGCTTGCTCAAGCTTTTCATTTCATCAACTAACTGGAGTAATTGGGAAAAGATGGAAACAAATAATTAATTATGGAACTACTAAATTATTAGTTTGTAAACCTCTAATAAGAAATTCTAGTTGGCAAAAAGGAACTAAAATAAATAGAAAAATATATAATTTTTATTTAATAAAGAAATCTTTGAAGGCTGCCTCATACAACACAAATGGAAAATGGGAGGACTTTTTTGACTGCCCGTTGCCATGGGATGCCATATTCAAACTAATCTATAAAACCACTATCGATGTGCAAAATCGTTATTTTCAAATTAAAATTATTTATAACTTCTTGCCCACAGGGAAAATGTTAAAATTATGGAATATGACAGAGTCAGATGTTTGCAGATTTTGTTGTCAGGAGCCTGAATCCACCCTGCATTTGTTTTGGTATTGTCATATTGTGTCTTTGTTTTGGGTGGAAGTTGAAAAAATGTGTTTAAGGATTGGTTTGTTTATGAAGCTTAATGTGGTTTCTGTTATTTTAGGAGAGTTCATTGACAATCATGATTTAGTCAATTTAATTATAGTACTCGGTAAAATGTTTATTTTTAAGGCCAAAAACAGATATTCACTTAGTATTACTTTCTTTAAAACATTTATTCAGTATTTTCTAACTTTAGAAAGTTACTAGGTTGAAAACGATAATGATGCCAAAAAACATTAAAAAAAAGATGAGAAGTCCTCAAAGGCTTATTTTGAAAGTATAATTATGTTTATAGATTATATGATATCTGTTGTTGTGTTCCCTAATTTGAGTGACCTGGACATAATCTGGACTGTACATAAATGCTTATTTTGAAAATTTAATTTTGTTTATAAATTATATGCAATCTGTTGTGTTCCCTAATTTTTTTCTGTGTACATGAATGAAGGTGTGTGTTGCTGAGTCCGACTTGGACATTATCTGGACTGGGCCTGGTTTTAAAAACCCTTTAAACATATCTAATTTCATTGACAACCTGGTCTGTTGAAGATAAGGCCCTTTTTTTAAAAATAAAATAAAATAAGATAAATAAATAAAAAACATTTTCTTGGATAAAAAAGAAAGTAAAACAATATAAAAATAATTACATAAAAAATAGTAATTAATGAACATTTTAGTGGACCAGCAGCCTATACAATCATGTGTGCTTCAGGGACTGTGTCCCTTGCAGATGTGTTGTCTATGTTGTGGGAACCAGAATATTGGTAGCAGAAAGAAATAACCCCTTTTGTGTGAGTGGGTGTGGATGAGTGTGCATGGGGGAGGTTGTTTGAGTTGATGCACTGATTGAAAGTGTATCTTGTGTTTTTTCTATGTAGATTTAATTTAAAAATAAAAAATAAAAAAAAAATAATAATTTTTTTAATTTAAAAAAAAAAAACATTTTTTAGAACAGGCCCGCGGGCGACTCATCTGGTCCTTACGGGCGACTTGGTGCCCGCGGGCACCGCGTTGGTGACCCCTGCACTAAACTATACAATTCATATAATAAGGCTAAAAGCAGGGATGTCCAAAGTTTAAAAACATAAATATGCAGGTGGCACTTTATTACATTTTGGATGATGAACCCAATCCAAGGTATGTCAATATATGCCAGTGCTTCTCAACTATTTTGTGTTACGCCCGCCCCAGGAAGAATAAAAACCTTTTTTTTACAATATGGTGAAGGCCAATAAAAAACGCTCAATATATTTTTTTAAAAGGCCAACAGAGCAATTTCTCTATAAGAATAATCAAGGCAATAAAGTCCCAAACGTGCCTGTGGCGACATTTTTGACCCGCGGCTTGTTTTTTACTGGTTTACCTGTATGCAATTTTTTTTTGTTTTTAAAAAAATGAGCTGTGGGCCAGAAATTATCCCCTGGGATGCATTTTAGACACCCCGTCTAAAGGCATGTACAAAAATGCCAAAGAAACAATTTGAAAAATGTTTTATTACACTCGCCAGGAAGTTATGTGATTGTCGGTGTTAGTTATTTATTTAATTAGTTAGCTAGTTAGTTAGTTTTTACCAGCTGTCTGGTTCACTGCATTTACAGCACATTAACATCATGAACCCATGTCTGTTTGTCAGTTAGTTAGTGAGTGAGTGAGTGACTGAGTGAGTGAGTGAGTGAGTGAGTGAGTGAGTGAGTGAGTGAGTGAGTGAGTGAGTGAGTGAGTGAGTGAGTGAGTGAGTGAGTGAGCTAGTTAGTTATAATTTTGATGAAACTTGTGGGAAATGTCAGAAATGGGATAAGTTCCTTAGTTTTTACCTGATGTCTGGTTTACTGCATTTACAATACATTACATTAACATTATGAACCCTTGTCTGCCTGTTAGTTAGTTACCTTCTGTCTGGTTCACTAAATGTACAGGTCATGGACACTTTTCTTAATGCACATTACATTAACATCATGAACTGTTGTCTGTGGACAAACGTATTCAGTGTTACCATTTAGTGGTCAATTGTACGGAATATGTACTGTACTGTGCAATCTACTAATAAAAGTTTCAATCAATCAATCAATCAATCTGTGTAGTTAGCAAAATAAATCAAAAGTTATTAGCGTATTTTGATGAAAATATCAGAAATGGGATAAGAAACACGTGATTAGATTTTGGGGGTTATCTGGTTAATTTGTACGACGTTATTTTGCGTTAAAGTTACGAGCCTCAACTTCTGTGTGTGTTGCTAGCGGACCGCCTCCACCCACAGAGACAAAGGTACTATAATACTGACAAGAGGCTTCATTCCGTTTTATTTCATTCTGCTATAGATAACTCAAAAAGCGGATTTGTCTTGAAAAAGTCAGAAATTCCAGAACAAGTGTTTCAATTTGATAGGTGATCCGGATAAACCGTCTGGATTCAGGATTTTTAAAAGTAATTATTTACTATTGGTAGATAGGCGCAGGTCTGCGTCTGCAGTACCTTTGTAGTTGGTATTATTATTATGAGTTTTCTGTTGAGCTTGGACATATTCTTAAACATAAAATAAATGCATTTACAACAGTGTAGTTTTCCTGTGTTGAGCGGAAATCTAGGATGTTGGGGGGGTCTTAGCGATTAATCCACAGTGGAATTCTTTTGCCTGTTCTGTTTTTTCCCACCTCGACTTAAGCCCGGGAAGGGGTTCAGAAGGACGCTTACGGCGCCATTCATACTTCTCTGTGTCAGAGCATGGCTTAATGTGAGAGGACACAGACGTTGGATGTTCTTGTATGTCCTATAGTTATAGATACTTAAAGAACCAAATAAGGCAAAGGTAAACAAACTCATTAGCTATTTACATCTTTGATTCATGATTGAAAATGTATAATTTTCAAGAAAACAGGATGAAATACATTTGGTGTAAGTACGTCCCATTTGTATTGATCAATTCATCAGGTCCTTGTTCATTGTGTACTTAATATCACTAATAAGTGTCAGCGTACATGGTCAACTGTGTCTGTCTATATGGGGAAAAAGGGGAATTTTTATTAAAAATCATCCTTTTTTTGTCAACGCGTGTTGTAGTGTTGTTCCCAACATCATTATCTCTAAGCAGCAACTACTGTCCAGTTACACAGCATTAAAACATGCACACAGTAATTTCCTGTTTAGTGCAAAATAAGCTCAAAAGTAAACACTTGGTAGGTTTAACCTGGAGTCTACCAGAGCAACTAGCAAAATGCAGCCATTTACTTTTTTATTCATTTCGATTGTTAGCCACCAAAATAGATATCTATGCATATATAAACACTTTTTTGTTATTGTGATGAGGACATAAAATTACACAATTACAGAAAATAACGTCAACTAACTGCCGTGTAGTCAAACATCTTTTTAGTACTGCCTATTCTCTTTAAAGACAAAATTTACTTTTTTGGAATTTTTCCCAGAATCCCCAATCCTTATGTGAGACCAAAAACAAACGTCTCTCCCTTTTCTGTGCATTCTAAATAGTGAAACACTGCTAGTAAGAGGCGGCTAACAATGCAGGTAATAGAGATAGGATATGTTCCACCTACAAAGCGTTCAAAATCCAAAAACCTCCAACACTGTTTCATATACATGCTGTACGTATATTTATAATAAAGTAAAATGGAAACATTCATGATACCATGTATTAATTTCAGTATTTTGCTCATTTCAAGCATTACTACAGCTTCTTTTCTGAGCGCTACTTCTGTTACCAACAACAACGAAGATAGCCCTTTCTGTGTTTGCTACCACTAATGGCAGACTTTGTGACAGACTTTGTTACCATGTAGCATAAAACATAAAACAATGACTTACGATGTCCACTCTTACTGGAAGGCCGACTGATGGGATGGTTGTATCTTTCAGCACGGGTGCTCTCCTTGAGCTGGTAAATTGAGAATAACTCTCACTCCTCAGATAACAAAATGCTTCCTCGCGATGCTGCGATGGTGTTAGGCTGCGTTTTATTTGTTAAGAGCCAAGTTGAGAGCCATATAGTATCAAGTAGCGTGTGGAATTTCAAAGCTGACCAACTCTCAGCTTGGTGCCACAGCATTCGACTATACAGGCTGGATGCATGATAATCGAGCATTAGTTTTTTTCTAAGTCAAAGGCAATACAGAAGCGTCACAAGCAGCTCAAGCTTCTTCTTTATTGTATGGGTCACAACCAATGGTTTTAGCAGCTCAAGCTAGCTAGTAGCTAGTTACTTGAGTTGTGTCGAACCAGTCTTCCTCTCAGCGCAAAAAAGTCACTGGTCAATCCCAAGTTCTTTCGGATGACATACCTGTATATGTTGAGTAAGAAGGACCACCAAGACAGAATAGCAATATTACCAAGTTTTACTAAAGCTTTAGGAGACGAGTCTCTACAAATGCGGTAATATCAGCATCAAGAAGCGGTTTGAAAATCAAACGGAAAGAGTCAGCTTATTTAGTATGAAAACAGCCCCCTCCAGTGGCCACAAAAGTAGTTAACCCGGGTTAGCGCTTATAATAATAATGTCGCTATAATTTGGTTAATATGCAAGTCACAGCATGTTTGGATTTGTTTTTAGAGCGCTTTATAAGCGGATTAGGTCATATCCCCATTACCTGCATTGTTAGCCACCTATTACTAACAGTTATTTACTATTTAGAACACACACAAATGGGAAAGACGTGAGTTCTAGTCTCACAGTAGCTGTTGGGCAAATTTCCCCCAAAAGTGCGGTTTTCCGTGACATAGCTGGCCAAAGTCAATGTGCAAGTTGGCTAGTTTTGGTTTTGATTATGTCAACCACTGCTTATGTCGACATGAGTCAGCCAGTCAGTCTTCTGTTTTGCATCCTTGAGCGGCTCCCGTCTTGTGGAATTTGAACCGTAGAGCCTGATCTTTGCTAAAGCCATATTTAACTTGTACTTTAGCAGGATTTTTCCACATAAAGGAAGGATTTAACAAAAAAAAAGTTATGTAAAGCAACATTGCTATTTTTCCTTGTTAGTGTAAAATGTGCATTTCTGCAAAGGTTTTTGCAGGATTGTCTTTATCGGGACAAATAACATGAATGCTAACACAGAAACAGTGAAAGTATGGTTGAAAAGCGTCCGTCGATGCAATCAGCCAGCGTGTGGTGAGAGAACAGAATGTGCTCTTTGGATCTACAAGAGGAAGAATATGTGTTATTCTAATGAAAGCCAGACAGGACATTTATGAGAGGTTTGCTAGGTGAGAAAAGCGGAGGACTGTTATTATCGACAACACCCCTGTAGGTAATGATACTAATCTGGGTCATAGGTCAGCTTTCATGAGGCTGCAGGGAAACAACACAAAATGAGGTCGATGCCTTTGGTAAGTATCAAAATGTAGCATTTTTCAATGGTTTCAAATAAGAGGTGCCGTTTTAGTGTCTGTAGCTTTCTGAGCCGAGGATGTCATTGTGGCTTGTGCAGCCCTTTTAGACACTTGTGATTAAGGGCTATATAAATAAACTTTGACTGATTGATTGATTGAATGCTAATGCAATACTGGCACTTTATCCACACTTTACATTTACACTGTAACTCTGCCAAATGTACAAACCACGTTTCCATATGAGTTGGGAAATTGTGTTAGATGTAAATATAAACGGAATACAATGATTTACAAATCATTTTCAACCCATATTCAGTTGAATATGCTACAAAGACAACATATTTGATGTTCAAACCGATAAAAAAAATGAGTTTTGCAAATAATCATTAACTTTAGAATTTGATGCCAGCAACACGTGACAAAGAAGTTGGGAAAGGTGGCAATAAATACTGATAAAGTTGAGGAATGCTCATCAAACACTTACTTGGAACATCCCACAGGTGAACAGGCAAATTGGGAACAGGTGGGTGCCATGATTGGGTATAAAAGTAGATTCCATGAAATGCTCAGTCATTCACAAACAAGGATGGGGCGAGGGTCACCACTTTGTCAACAAATGCGTGAGCAAATTGTTGAACAGTTTAAGAAAAACCTTTCTCAACCAGCTATTGCAAGGAATTTAGGGATTTCACCATCTACGGTCCGTAATATCATCAAAGGGTTCAGAGAAATCACTGCACGTAAGCAGCTAAGCCCGTGACCTTCGGTACATCGTTAGCAACTCTTGCATAACTATTTGAGCTACAGTGCTAACATTAAAATCACATTTTCACAGCAACATCATGCTAGGTTAGCCGCTTCCTTGATTAGAAACAACATGTTTGACGGTAGGACAGTCATCTCCAGGCTTTAGTTTAAGATGAGTATCATTTTTTGTTGCAAAATTGGGGCCCTTAGTAGAATTGTAAAAAAAAAAAAGAAGAAAAAAACCACATGTATCCAACTATTCACAGCCTTTGCTCAATACTTTGTTGATGTGCCTTTGGAAGCAATTAAAGCCTCAAATCTTTTTGAATACTAAGCCAAAAGCTTGGCACACCTATCTTTGGGTAGTGTCATGCATTCCTCTTTGCCCATTCCTCTTTGCAGCACCTCTCAAGCGCCATCAGATTAGATAGGAAGCGTTGGTTTTCATCCAGGATGTTTCTGTACTTGGCTGCATGCATCTTAGTCAAGGCAGGGAGATGACTAGATGAGATGGTCACTCTGTCAGAGCTACGGTATTCCTCTGTGGAGAGAGGAGAACCTTCCAGAAGGACAACCATCCCTGCAGCAATCCACCAATCAGGCCTGTATGGTATAGTGGCCAGACAGAAGCCATTTCTTTGTAAAAAATGTTTACCAAAATGTATCTGAAAGACTCTCAGACCATGAGAAACAAAATTATCTTGTCCGATGAGACAAACATTGAGCTCTTTGGCGTGAATGCCAGGCGTCATGTTTGGAGGAAACCAGGCACCACTCATCACCAGGCCAATACCATCCTTACAGTGAAACATGGTGGTCGCAGCATCATGCTGTAGGGATGTTTTTCAGTGGCAGGAACTAGAAGACTAGTCGGGATAGAGGGAAACATGAATGCAGCAATGTACAGAAACATCCTGGATGAAAACCAACCCTTCTAATCCAACCTGATGGAGCTTGAGACGTACTGCAAAGAGGAATAGGCGAAACTATGTACATGTTTTTAAATTGTTTTAATTTTTTGTATATTTGCAAAAAAAACAACAATGTCATTATGGAATATTGTATATTAGCCGCACCGGAATAAACGTTGCAGATATATACCAACATGAAAGTTTTGTAAATGTTTATTTCTATACCTTTATTGTTTTCAAATGGTGCATGTAACACGGCAGTTAAACAGTTGATCAAACAAAACAGAAGTCATTATCATGGACCCACCAGCTGCGCAAAGTAGCTCTCCGATCAGCTAAACAGACTCAATAAGCCAATGGTGTTGGCATATTCACTAATGCTAACGAAGCTAGCTGAATTACATTACAATAGCACGTACAAATATGCATGAAAACACTCATACAGACATCACACATGGGATGGTTTAGTAAGTATGAATTGTTGTATAGTTATATTGTAAAACTTACAAATGTTGCTTGTAGTGATGAATGAAGAATCCTTTCGAGTAGAAATGCTAAAGATGTGTTTTTTTCTTCCTGCTCAAGGTACAAAACTGGAAGTACATTGTCATCCCGCAGCAGCTGAAGTAAACAAACTGGTCCAAAAGATGGCGCCATAACACAAACAATACACACCTTTTCAGTGTCTCTGTCGGTGTTGTATGAAAACTATTTGTTGAATTAAAAGAAAATGATGGCTGTTAGTGAAGAAAAATCCATACATTTTTATAAGCTGCAGGGTTCAAAGTGTTGGAAAAAAGTAGCGGCTTATGGTCCGGAAAATACGGTAAATGTAATTATTGGGAAAAAATTGTTCAATAACTTTTATTGTGGTGCAGAATAAGAAATATAACATAAGTAAATAAAAAATTTGCATATCTTCCTGACACAGCCGTGATTCGATCCGAGTATGATTCATTACAGGCCTAGCACCAATGATGTGCAAGCTACTTGGAAATGTAGTAAGCTAAGCTACAAGTTACTATTGATTAAATGTAGCTAAGCTACAGGGGAAGCTATCCCCAAAGAATTGTAGCAAGCTACACTACAAGCTACATGCAAAAGTAGCTTGCTACATCAAAGCTATAGTACATTTAACAGTATTTATATATTTGAGCCCACATGTATAATATCAATGTTAATGTAACTGAGAGCGTACAAATAGACCCAATAAAGGTCTGTTACTATTAACTATCTGTCATTTAGCTGGGGACCCCCTACAACTACCTCCAGGAGGTAGTTGTATTTATTTATTTAGTTAGCTTTGCTTTGGCCCACACTTATAATGTTATTCATTTTCTCTGCCTACAATAACAAACAGCATCTATCTATATCTCGCAAAAAAAAAAACACAAAGATGTGCGTGTTTTTTGGGAACAGTTGATAATGGTTATGTGCAGTAAAAATGTTCATGAACTCAATGTGTGTTCCACGTCTTAGATGAGGAGAGCCGTTATGATTTTGGTTTACAGAGTAAACAACTAAAAACTAAGGTTTGGGGCATTTTTTTCTCTAAACGCATACATTTGTCTAAATATGGCCAAGGACACACATTATTGTGGGTCTCCTGGACGTTGTCTTCATTACTAAAGGAAAAATCTAATCTGCGGGAGAGAATCCCTCTGCCATTTTCAAGTATATTTTTTTTGAGTCAGTCTGAAGCGTATTGTGTCTCTTGACTCCCTCGTCAGCATGTGACATAAGTGCATGTCCCACAATGGGGGACAGGGAATAAACATTTGCTAATATATTCTTATCAGTGACGGAGCAGGAAGAGGCCCTGTCATTCGTTAATTAACATTTTACAAAACCCAAAACCAGTGAAGTTGGCAAGTTGTGTAAATGGTAAATAAAAACAGAATACAATGATTTGCAAATCCGTTTCAACCTATATTCAATTGAATAGACTGCAAAGAGAAGATCCTTAATGTTCGAACTGGTAAACTTTATTTATTTTTGCAAATATTAGCTCATTTGGAATTTGATGCCTGCAACATGTTTAGAAGAATCTGGCACAAGTGGCAAAAAAGACTGATAAAGTTAAGGAATGCTCATCAAACACTTATTTGGAATATCCCACAGGTGAACAGGCTAATTGGGAACAGGTGGGTGCCATGATTGGGTATAAAAGCAGCTTCCATGAAATGCTCAGTCATTCACAAACAAGGATGGGGCGAGGGTCACCACTTTGTCAACAAATGCATGAACAAATTGTCGAACAGTTTAAGAACAACATTTCTCAACCAGCTATCGCAAGACATTTTGGGATTTCACCATCTAAGGTCTGTAATGTCATCAAAAGGTTCAGAGAATCTGGAGAAATCACTGCACGTAAGCGGCAAGGCCGAAAATCAACATTGAATGTCTGTGACCTTTGGTCCCTCAGGCGGTACTGCATCAAAAACCGACATCAATGTGTAAAGGATATCACCACGTGTGCTCAGGAACACTTCAGAAAACCGCTGTCAGTAACTACAGTTTGTTGCTTAATTTGTAAGTGCAAGTTAAAACTCTACTATGCAAAGCGAAAGCCATTTATCAACAACACCCAGAAACGCTGCCGGCTTCGCTGGGCCTGAGCTCATCTAAGATGGACTGATGCAAAGTGGAAAATTGTTCTGTAGTCTGACGAGTCCACATTTCAAATTGTTTTTGGAAACTGTGGACGTCGTGTACTCCGGACCAAAGAGGAAAAGAACCATCCGGACTGTAGGCGCAAAGTTCAAAAGCCAGCATCTATGATGGTATGGGGGTGTATTAGTGCCCAAGGCATGGGTGACTTACACATCTGTGAAGGCGCCATTAATGCTGAAAGGTACATACAGGTTTTGGAGCAACATATGTTGCCATCCAAGCAACGTTATCATGGACGCCCCTGCTTATTTCAGCAAGACAATGCCAAGCCACATTCTGCACGTGTTACAACAGTGCGGGTACTAGACTGGCCTGCCTGTAGTCCAGACCTGTCACCCATTGAATATGTGTGCCTCATTATGAAGCGTAAAATAAATCAACTTAAGCTGTATATCAAACAAAAATGGGAAAGAATTCCACCTGAAAAGCTTTAAAAATTGGTCTCCTCAGTTCCCAAACGTTTACTGAGTGTTGTTAAAAGGAAAGGCCATGTAACACAGTGGTAAAAATGCCCCTGTGCCAACTTTGTTGCAATGTGTTGCTGCCATTAAATTCTAAGTTAATGATTATTTGCAAAGAAAAATGTACTTTCTCAGTTCGAACATCAAGTATATTGTCTTTGCAGTCTATTTAATTGAATATAAGTTGAAAAGGATTTGTAAATCATTGTATTCTGTTTTTATTTATGATTTACACACCGTGCCAACTTCACTGGTTTTGGGTTTTGTACATGCGCTTTTTCGCGCAAAATGGGCCCCCCACATGAACCAAAGTTAGGACCAAAAGTTTTTTAGGAAAACAAACCCTTTGAAACTGGAAAAAATATGTTTTATGAATTTTGAAAAAATACATCAGTATATTAAAAATAAAAACAAGTGCACACTAGGGTTGTCCCGATACCAATATTTTGGTACCGGTGCCTGTAACAAAATGTATTTAGATACTTTTTTATACTTTTCAAAATAAAGGAGACCCCAACAAATTTTAATATTGGCTTTAATTTAACAGAAAATCTTATTATACATTAAACATACATTTCTTATTGCAATAACAAAACAGTTTTGGCAATAAATAACATACTAGACAACTTAGTAGTAGTATTAAGTAAGCAAACAGGTTACAAAACCTCCTAATTTGGCTGCTGACATGCGGTAACATATTGTGTCATTTCTCATTCTATTCAATCAATCAATCAATGTTTATTTATATAGCCCTAAATCACAAAAGTCTCAAAGGGCTGCACAAGCCACAACGACATCCTCGGCACAGAGCCCACACAAGGGACGTTATTTTGTCAAAATTACGAGGGTTAAGCGGCAGAAAATGAATGGATGGATGGATGGATTATTAATGTACTTGTTCATATACTGTCAATATGTGGTTACTTTCCCACGACCCCGAGAGGGACAAGCGGTAGAAAATGGATGGATGGATATCTGGTTACTTTCTGTTTTACCATGTTCTATCTACACTTCTGCTAAAATATAATAATCACTTGTTCTTTTGTTGTTTGGATACTTTACATAAGTTCTGGGTGATACTACAAATTTGGGTATGAATACCAATACCAAATAGTTACAGGCATTGGTCATAATTATGATCTCCTGTGTCCAGGGACGCATTTGCTGAGTTTATAAACAATACAAAAATGAAAAAAGACAAAAGATTTTGTGATAATGAAAAGTATTGTAGTGTCGACCAGATACGGCTCTGGCACAGTCGATGTTTGTGTAGTTCCACCCCTTTGTTTACATTGAGGAGCGCAACCTTGCAGTTAGCGGTCAGCTATTGTATTCTCGCATGGTGTGTAGTGAAGCATGTTCAGCTATTCCTCGTCCTGCAGTGATGACACTTGTAAGAACCGTAGTTTATTTGTCGCCATAGAGGCAAGAATTTGTGATTTAGAAGTAGCTAAAACACTATAGACGGACGTTAGTCGCAAGCAGAGCGGCACTTCAGTGTTTATAGCGTCATCTTTATCATTAGTTTTAAAGTCAAAATACGTCCATTCTGTCACGACATGGACTTTGGCGCAGTTTCCTGCGAGGATTGCTTTCCCAAGATGCAAACGAACTGGACCGGACATGGCGTGAAGGTAAATACATGTTTTATTCTGACTATAAAAAGAACAAAACAAAAGGCGCGCACAAGGCGGAGATACAAACTTGACTATGAAAACAAAAACTAACACATGGCCGCTACTTTTTTCCTTAGCTTTGAACCCTGCGGCTTATAAAACGGTGCAGATAATTTATAGGTTTTTCTTTGCTTGCAGCCATAACAAATAGTTTTCATGGACGTGAAACAAATAAACACTTACTGTGACAAGAGCAGAACAAAAACTTACGTGGCATGGCATGAAGCGTAAACTATGGAATAAGAAGGGCGTGATAATGGCAATGTCGCCAGGACGACCAACTGAAAATGACAGGCTTAAATAGTAGTGACACATGATTAACAACAGGTGCATGAGTCCAAACAAATGACAGGTGAAACTAATAAGTAACCATGGTGACCAAACAAGGGAGCGTAAACATGAACTAAAAGAGTCTTAAACAACCAGAAAATAACAAAACATAATCCAAACCACAGAACATGACACATTCTCCCTCTTCTGTTTCCACATTGTGTCTTCTTGTAAGTACGATGTGCATATGAGTTGACTAAAATGCGCCGCGGCTCATATTACCAGCAATGTCACCAAGGCGCGCCGTCATGGCATGAAAAAAAAGTACCAGTATTTTTCAAAGGCAGTATACCGTATTTTCCAGACTATAAGCCGCTACTTTTTTCCTTAGCTTTGAACCCTGCGGCTTATAAAACGGTGCAGATAATTTATAGGTTTTTCTTTGCTTGCAGCCATAACAAATAGTTTTCATAAAACCTCGACAGAGACACTGAAAAGGTGTGTTAATGTATGTGTTATGGGACCATTTTTTGGACAAGTTCGCTCACTGCAGGTGCTGCGGGTTGAAAAAGTACTTCCTGTTTCGCGCCTTGAATCGGAAATATATCCCGATTCGTCTATCACTCTTCTATGGCAGTGATTCTCAAACTGTGGGCTGTGGGCTCCGTCTAGTGGTGCGCCAAAGAATCACTTGATTAAAGTACAGTGTTTTCTATATTCAAACACAGTGTTACTGTTCAAAATGTGTTTATGTAACACTGGCCAAAAATATCAAATATACTGTTAAATAAAACCTCTGCCTTGTTTTTAAATGAATGCTCAGACCTACCACACTACTGTATTTTAATGTTGGTCATTGTGGTTGTACATGGAGAGCCAAGTTTTTTCTTAGGTGGTACTTTGTGAAAAAAGTTTTAGAACCAATGGTCTATGGCGTTTGTCACTCCAAGCAATGTTTATAAGTTTTACAATGTAACTAAAACAATTCATACTTACTAAACCGTCCCATGGGTGATGTCTGTAGGAGTGTTTTCATGCATATTTGTATGTGCTATCATAATGTAATCAAGCTAGCGTTGCTAGCATTAGAGAATATGCTAACACGTCTACAAGTGTCTGTTTTAAAGTTAAAAAGTTAAAGTACCAATGATTGTCACACACACACGAAGTGTGGCGAAATTATTCTCTGCATTTGACCCATTATCCTTGATCACCCCCATGGTAGGTGAGGGGAGCAGTGGGCAGCAGCAGTGGGCAGCAGCAGTGGCCGCGCCCGGGAATCATTTTTGGTGATTTAACCCCCAATTCCAACCCTTGATGCTGAGTGTTTTAGTATTACTAACTTACAATGACATTACTATTACTTTTCCATGCAGTCAAATATGCCTCTGTGTGCGAACCATGTCTCTGTGGACAAACGCGTCATTCATACGCCTGCAGGCAAGGAACAGGGCAAAACACTGTTGGGGAGGCGGAGACTTGCACTTCACTTGCTGCGCAAAATAAATCTTGTTTTAACACTCCAGCATGTGTGTCTTTTCTTAGTTTTTCCGCCTTCTGACAAGTTTTGTTAATTTTGATAAATCAATAAGAGTCCCAAAATCTCAACTGACCAGCATGGAAAGAAAGAGGGAACCGCTGTGGAGTTCAAAAAAGAATATTTGCGAAGAGTACATTCATAGTACTCACAAGCATGACCACAGCACAGTAAGTAATAGTGCTACACTAGTAATCAAATTTTAATCGTGATCGCGATTTTGGTAGCTTCGATTAAATGAGGTTGATCGTCGGCAATATTAACGTTTAAAAAACAGACTCATTTCAAACCAAGCACGTTCACAACCAACAGTCAGCCAACCACCAGAGGACGACGAATAAACAGTGTAAGAGTGAGTGACAAGTTACAGTGACAAGTTAGTGACAAGTTACCGTGACAAGTTACAGTGACAAGTTACAGTGACAAGTTAGTGACAAGTTACAGTGACAAATTACAGTGACAAGTTACAGTGACAAGTTAGTGACAAGTTACAGTGACAAATTACAGTGACAAGTTACAGAGGTTAAGCAGGTCAGGCAGTAGCTCCTGAAAATATTTGGAAAAATAAATGCATTATTACATCGGTGCCTTTCCCTTCCACAGAGTTACCCACAGGGTACCAATAGGTACGCATTTTAACCCCGGAACACGACTTCACACCTCGCCGTTCTCTCGGCACTTTCACTCGTTTCCCGAAACCCGGAAGTGCACGCAGATGAACCAACAAAAAAACGCCACAACGAGTTGCACGGTAAAGCTCCATTGGTGTGCACATCCAAACTAATTATTGAATTGCGGCGACGCGTTAAACATTAACAACACTTCCCTTCTTTTCTCAACTGCCATCGCTTGCCCGCACTGTAAAGCTGGTTGCTAACAAAGCGGGCCTCCCGCCACCGGCGCAAAGTCCCGTCGAACAGCTACAAAAGCAGAGGTGCCCAAAATATAAACAACCGTAACATCAACCGTGCACCGTATCCATCCCTCTCTTAAAGACATCTACAATAACGGACATAAAAACATTTGATTTGGCCAAAGACATATGTCTTGTATATACTGTGAGCAGTACAATGAATGAGTGTTCCTTTCTATATGACTTTTGTGCATACTCCTATTTTTTCACTTGTTTGCACTTTATGATCGCACTGTGCAATGGCATATTTATTTTGGTTAGCCCTTTGTCTTTTGCACATTTTATATAATTATTAATGAATAATTTTTACAGTTTAATTTTCAATCAAAGCAATCAATCAAAGTTGATTTATATAGCCCTCAATCGCAAGTGTCTCAAAGGGCTGCACAAGCCACAACTACATCCTCAATTGTAAAAATGAAAGCCAAGTTCACATACCGTTTGTTTAAAATAGAAAGTGCAATGAAATATGATTTAATTAACATTAAATAATCGTGAATTATAATCTTGATTTCAATATTGATGAAAATAATTGTGATTATTATTTTGGTAACCACATCAAGTTTTAATTGCGATGAAGCTGGTCTTTTCTGGGAAAAGATGCCAGAACAGATTTATATCACAGTGGAGGAAAATACATGATCTCTTATCTCGTTCCAGACAGGCCCCTCCCTCTTCCAAAGCACAAACACGCTTCCCTCCCCCTGTCTGCTCCTTTCTAGTCAGTTCACTGCTGCTGTTAATGTGTGTGCGTTTTGGTTTTTTGAAAGTTTATTATTGTAGCAATATGGTTGTTGAAGTTGTGTGAGAGGGCACAACAGTGACTTCTGTGTGTGTGTGTGAGCATTTGGCAGAGCAGAGCATACTGCAGCTTGTTGTTGTTTTGACTTTTTTATTACATAGAAAGTTGGTCCATCACCCCTTGTTATGTGTGTTTGATACACAGTACTGTATAACACTTTAAATTGTGTTCAAAGTGTATAAACATTCACTGAAATACTTTTGTCGAGGCTGAAACCCATTATTCATTTTCACATTGTGTCTTATGGGAACTCTGCTTCACTGTAGAAATGTACTATTTAAAAGTTAAAGTACCAATGATTGTCACACACACACTAGGTGTGGCGAAATTATTCTCTGCATTTGACCCATCACCCTTGATCACCCCCTGGGAGGTGAGGGGAGCAGTGGGCGGCATCGGTGGCCGCGCCCGGGAATCATTTTTGGTGATTTAACCCCCAATTCCAACCGTTGATGCTGAGTGCCAAGCAGGGAGGTAATGGGTCCCATTTTTATAGTCTTTGGTATGACTCGGCCGGGGTTTGAACTCACAACCTACCGATATCAGGGCAGACACTCTAACCACTAGGCCACTGATTTACAACCCATACGAAAAATAAGACATTCCGTATTCATTTTTTGTATATATTTACAGGTTAAAAAATACTGTAATAATCTAAAATAAAAGATCTGACCCTGAAAAAAGGTATCTGGAAAAAAACAAATGCTTATAAAATATATAAAAGTGAAAAATGAAAAAAAAAAAAACGGAAAAAAACCCCGAAAAAAACCAACAAAAAAACAGAATTAATCATATTTTCACCCAACCTGAAAAAAAATGTGTGCCCTTGTTTTTATTTGAATTTAGGGACGGCGTGGCGAAGTTGGTAGAGTGGCTGTGCCAGCAATCGGAGTGTTGCTGGTTACTGGGGTTCAATCCCCACCTTCTACCTTCCTAGTCACGTCCGTTGTGTCCTTGGGCAAGACACTTCACCCTTTGCCTCTGATGGCTGCTGGTTAGCGCCTTGCATGGCAGCTCCCGCCATCAGTGTGTGAATGTGTGTGTGAATGGGTGAATGTGAAAATACTGTCAAAGCGCTTTGAGTACCTTGAAGGTAGAAAAGCGCTATACAAGTATAACCCATTTAATACACTGATTTTTTTAAATTGTACATCAAAACCTAATTTTCACTTTTAGAGTTTATTTTTTCAATTACAAAACTTTCTCCATACCCTCACAGATTTCGGGGTCCAATGACAGTGCCTGAGGGGCGGCCCTGAAAATGTGGTGGATTTCCACAGGGCGGGCTCATCTAGCTAAGGGCGAGTCAGCATCATGGAATCATGTCAATGAAGAAGATCATAAATGTTTTCATGTTGATCACTCTTAAACAGGCTCTAGGGTCATATATTATTGTTTTGAAGTCATTGAAAAGTACATTGTGCATGATAGTAACTCCCACTTTCTAAGGATTTGGGTGAAAGGGCTTAGTTTGCTGACTGCTTGAAAACCCCTTGGGGGCCAAAAATCCACAATGCAGAGCATGATAATGTATCAGAATCAATGCTGTAGTGTTAAAGGTGAACTGCACTCTTTTTGGAATTTTACTTAATATTCACAATCCTTATGTAAGACAAGCACACATACATTTTTCTTTTTTTTGCATTCTAACTAGTAAATACATGCGAGCAAAAGTCTGCTATGAAGCGCATTTAAACACTTCCATCAACGGTTTATATACATTATGTAAGTATATATGTAATGTAGTAACAGGCACATTTATAATAACATGTAATATTTACGTATTTTGTTCATTTTAAGCATAAGGCGGCGCATTAATTTCATAGACGCATCACAATGTTCACTTTTCCCTTCATCTACAACACTGACTACAACTCACTGCAGACTTTATGAGAGCCAACAAACATAATAAAACATTACTTACTGTACTATGTCCGCTCTCACTGGGATGTTGACTGGTTAGGATGTTGATATATTCCTGTTAGATGAAGAATGACTCATAATCCTCACAAAGGGTTAAAAAAAAAAAGGTCGGTGCAACCCAGCGTTTTTCGCGTTTCTTTTAGCCACCTAAATTGGCTGTCAAAGTTGACCAACTTCTCAGTTTATTTCCACATCATTTTACTATCAAGGTGAGAGGCATTATTTATGATGTAGAATTCCCTTTCACAAGCTCAGAGGCGTGAAAACCGCTCACCAGCTGATGATGTCAATATAGCAACATTAGGAAGTTACCTCTCTCTGATCAAATCGCCGCTAAAAGTTGGTCCTTAACGTTAGCGCTTTTAATAACAATATCACTAATACTTGGTTAATTCAGGTCACAAAATGTAAATGGAGAATTGTTGGCACTTTTTGGATGGTTATTTATTGGGTTTTATGGGTGTAATAAACGCAATAGACGCAATGACGTCACGGATCCATTGGCCCCATACGTTTATTTACAAGTTAGAATGCATTAAAGAAAACATGTGTTCTTGTCTTTCATAAAGATTGTGAATTATAAACAACATTCCCCAAAAAGTGCAGTTCCACTTCAAGCAAAGCATATCACTCAGATATGTGCGTAGGTTTTAATTATATGTATGTATGCATGTTTATACTGTAGTATATGTATGTGTGCATACTATATCCATGTATCTACACAATGTAGAAGCCCAGGAGCCCCCACCCATTCAGGGGCCCCCGATTCTGAAGGCGGAATGCAATGATTGCTGTTCATGGCTGTCAGTCAGAGACAGCTCTGCTTCGTGTAGCGATTGTGTGCCCTCTCTGTCGGCTGCATTGTTTATTTCCAAATGCTCCGCGATGGGCTCGAACCCAGGTTGCCCGTGTGAAAGGCAAGCGTGCTGACTACTGAGCTAAAAGCTTGCCAGGACTATTCTTGAAGTTGACTGGCCAGACGTGGGGGTGATGACGGTATGTATGGATGCATGTATATACTGTAATCGTGTACAGTATACACATATATATGTACAATATATGCTGTATGTATGTATGTATGTGTGTTTTTACACTACAGCTGACTGCATATTTTTCAAACTAAATCCAAAACGCACCAGTAGAGGGCAACAATAAACTGAGTCATCATCATTCATTAGTGCGTATGTGTGTATTTGTGTGCGTGTGTTTGTGTGTGTCTGTGTGTGTGTGCTGCCTAATGTCTGGTGCTGGCTTGTTCGGTCTTATTGGATGGAAAAGTACAAGTACATGTGTCCTTTGCAATAGTTCACGCTGGTATGTTCCATTAAAGGACAAGCCTTGTTTTTTGAAAGTAACATGAAACTACAAACAACAGAACAGCTGACTTCATCTCACATTAAAACACAATTTTTTTTCATGAAAACACAAATTCACAAGTATGTTACGCTTAGTCTGCTTTAAACACAGAAAAATCATTTTTTGAAATAAGTCAAGTCATTGTTAGTTTGCGTTGAAATGAAATCGTGTCACTTTGCACCTCTTTCATTTGACCTTGCACTGTCCGCGTTATCTTGCGTGACACGACTACACAAAAGAACAAGATAATAAAGTTTTGGGTTTACTGTAGTACAGTATTAGTAGTTTAGCTTTGCTGATCCTGGCCTGCCAGGAATCAAGGCTTAATGATGCCAAATTGTGATAAAAACGGACTGTGGTGGACATTTAATAGCCTTCCCATCCCAATGACACATGCATGATAAAGTAACTCTCACCTGTCCTCTGCCAGCAGCTGCTGGAAGCAGACCAGGCTGATGCAATAGACAGTGAGCGGGAGAAGAGACCGCATCTCTGGGTCAAGGTTGGCCCCTGGCCCCACCGCTACAGTGAAGTGTTGAATCCCAAAAATAGAAAAACAAAATGCACCAAAAAAATATCCGGGCCTGGTAGAGCAAAGTGCAAACAAAAAAAGATGATGAGTCAACCATTACGGCACCGAATGAAAGCTCAATGAAATGAGCGCACAAGTCAACCTTACCTTTGCTGTAAGTTGCCTTCAATTGCTGTGTTGTTTGCTCATGAATGAAAATGTGTCCATGTGCCCCTTCGGTGTGAAACTGAGCGCCTTTTGGTGACATTGTGGGTTTAAATAGGGAGGGGGTGGAGCTCACTGCATGCCTCCTACTTCGCCGGTACATTGCAGTCAAAAGGTGAAAGCAAAATATGAGCTCCTGTATTTGGGACGATCCAGCATATGAGAGGGAATGCTCAGTGTAAACATACAAGAGGAAACTATAGGACCAAGTTTCCACAAGTTATCTTTTATGTTTGTGTAATTTGTACATGTTCAGGAACAGGGAATTTGAGGAATGTTGTAAAACGCCTTGGATCTATTTGTCTGTCTCAATATCTAATTATTTTGTTTTTAGTACATACATCTGAAAATGTAATGTGTGAAAAATGAAATTATGTTTATGTGTTGGTTTGAAAGTGAAATAATGCATCCATTGCTAATATATAAAAAATTACTTATGTTTTCAAATGTATAAAAACAATTTAACATACAGCTACCCTATCAATCACTGTAAAGTAAAAATACAAAAACATCAAAAAAAAAATTCTTAATGTACACATAATAACACAAATATGAAATAAGAAATATGTAAATTTAGTATTAAAATAAAATTAACTATGATAACCATCATTTTTTAATGTTATTACTTAATAATGAATAGTATTAGATAGATAGTACTTCAATGATTCATTCAGGAGAGTTCCCTCAGGAAAGTTAAAAATTATTAGTATTTTTATTGAGTTCTGTTTTGCTATGGGTGTTAATAATATTATATATGCAACATAAACATAATTGATTTTATATTATTGTTATTATTTGTGTATAATTTAATATTTAAATGTAATAATTAATTTATTTGTATTGTACATACAGCTAACCCTATCAATGTGTCAGTGACTGATATAAACTGGTGCTAATTGATACTACTACTACACTATAAAATTTAAAGAATAATTTTAATCTAGTTATTTTTTATTTAAAAAATACTGGAACATTTTTTATTCTATGGACTTCAATAATAACGAATAATCATAATACTGTATGGAGTGTAGCGTTAATAGCAGATTCACAATATATTAGTACAAAACACCCACAAAAAAGACTTATATAAGTGAAGGTTCACATACTCTACACACCAATCCTGATGTATTACTTGTACTCATTTTCTAAATAACACAGAAGCTTAAATATATTATGATAAACAAATTAGTCACCACAAAGAATGATATGAATGCAGACCAGAAGTAGTCAATAAAAATACTCATACAGTTTGTACAAAAAAATCTTTAAAAATGTGCATTTCTTGCTAATCTCCACCCTTATTTCTTAACATTACTTTAAAGCCAAGTGGTCAAGACAGATGGAAGATACAGGAAAGAAATGACACACCTTCATTCCCACCATGTAACGTCATCACCGATGAATTGAACATTTTGAAATATTTTCGCATCACAGACAAATTATGCAACGCTCATTCCTAAGAAAAGCAGCAGTTTTCACCTTTTCCCGGTATTGAAAAGACATTGCAGTGCACTGTGCATAATATATGTCAGAAACAATAACAGTCGCGACGAGCAAAACAGACTTTTCTTATTTGGCTTTGTCCAGCATATGAAAATGATTTAAATTAACATCAACATGACAAAACCATAAACCAATATTAAAATAAACAGGTGTGCCTAATGATCATTTCCCATGTCTTACATTTGCTATTATCGTCTTAAAGCTCAGCTCTGTTCAGGCATTCTTTTGATGTCTCATATATTTTCCCATGAACCAGTCAATCCTGCAACGTGTCCTCCTTGTGACACGTTAATCCAACTTTTGGCTTCAACAATGGGGATCCTGGTATCAGTTCATATAAGCTGTGGTCTCCTTTGGAGCTTGGGCATCTTACTTTAAAAATCGCTTCTTTAGAAGTCTGTGTCTTTTATCATGTACTGTAGCTCAACTTAGCTCAGCAGGTCCTTTATTTTTTTCAAGCTGCTGCGCCTCCCTAGTTTAAATGTAAACCAAAACTAGCTGCTTTAGATATCCATTTGACTTGTAGCTGAGTCAGGGTGACACAGGGTGGCTTGCCGCGTGACCGCAAGATGCAGAGACAGTAGGCAATGTGCAGGTCAGAAGTCTCTTTCTTAGGAAAAAAGCAGAAAGCGCCAGTGTGGCCGCTACAGTAGACTGGGGTTGCAGCTATCAATTATTATAGTAATCCAGTAATCTATAGATTATCTTGTTTGATTAATCAAGTAATCAGGTAAAGGTTTAAACAGTTTGTATTAACATATTTTTTTCTGCTTGCCATAACCTTCATTCTTTTTTCTTATAAATGCACATCATTAACTTTGGAAAATGCAGATTAAACATGTGTGCCAAAAAAGAATGGCAAACGCACATCATGTCCCATGTGCGCTCTTTTGCAGAAGCCGTGCGAAAAAATATGTCCGCCTATTTAAAGTTCCAGGGCATTCCATGTGGTTTGGATTTGATAATGTTTTATTAGTTACACTCATTAAATGAGGAATGAAACAGCAAACAACTAGATTTATTTTGTAATCAAATTAAACGATTGAATCAATTATATTGTTGCAACCCTACTGTGGACCACAGGCGAGTCAAAACCTGATAGTGGGCTAAAGTAAGGCAAGGCAAAAAATGCACATAGCAGGAACACACACTAACAGCAGGTACAAGCAGGGACGTGTGGTCAGGGGAAGCAGGTGAGGCAGAGCCTCAATTAACGTGATGATTTAAAAAAAAAAAAAAAAAAGGAAGAATAAAAAGATAAAACACATTAATATTTGTCAATTAAACTGTGTTTTAAGTGTATTTTCTGTATGGATACAAACTTTTTTAGCATTTACTTTTACACAAATGCCTAACATGAGGCTTCTGGGTCTCCTGCCTCCCCTTGTTCTTTCTTGTCTGTGTGTGTGTGGAAATGAAGAGGAGGAGGAAGTGGTTTACTGGCTGGTCTGCTTGTCACAATGTCGCCAAAATAAGGTTTTTGCGGAAACATTTTTACACCATGAATTTCAAGTTTGTACACTTTAGAATCTAGAGCCTGTTTACTGTTTTTAATTAGGTGTGATCAGTAATTCTCAAACTTTTTTCACCGAACACCACCTCAGAAAGAAACTGGGCTCAACCTTTTGATTGACAACTAGCGACAGGTGTGTCAATCAGAAACAGGTGAAGGAACCAGCGCTCTGACAGAGGTTAAGGGGGACAAGTGTTGTAAATTAGCTTTGGCTACAAACACTATGATGCATACATTGAATGACTGTTTCAGATATCTATGTTGCTGTATCTGTCCCTATTTCAAATAAACCAGAAAAAAATAAAACAGGAAGACATGCCAGAACAGGAAGTAGTCAAAGAAAATAAGAGGCCAGGGCAGGAAGAATAATTAAAATACAGGAAAACACAAATAAGTCCCCAACTGTCATGTGGGGACATGACAAGTCTGTTTATCCATCTGTGGAACCTTCACCCTGTTCTATTGCTTATTGATTTGAAGTGCACTTGAGTTATCGGCCTCTCTTTAGAAATGGGTCATCTTTGGAGTCTGACCCGTTTATGTAAGAGTTTCCTGGCCTGTGTGACAGTAGCAATTGAAGCGGTCCTGGGTCCTGAACACAGAGAGCTTCCCGCCTGGTTTGATCTCTCAGTCGTGCACTGGTTCTACTTTTGCGTGAGGCGGCAATTAGCGTACATTAGAGGGAGATCTGTAGAGCCGCTACAGAAAAGGTTTTTGATGTTTAAATCTAGCCAAAAAACAAAGCGTATGCTGCGGTATTTGTGAGATCAAAGAGGATTTTTATGATTGGGTACGACTGTTGTTTCTGAATGAGTCACACTTGGGACATCCTTTCATGGTTGCGTAAACAGTTGAAATAGGCAAGGCTCCCCTTGCTGATTCTTCTACCCCTGACATGTCACCTTAATAACATATCAACAAAGGTCCCTATTCCCACATGGGCGGCGTGGCTCAGATAGTAGAGTGGCCGCCCAGCAACTTCAGGGTTTGTGGTTTGCATTCAGCTTCCGCCATTGTAGTCACAGCCATTGTGTCCTTGGGCAAGACACTTTCTTCACCAGTGATCCCAGCCACAGTTCCTTCAGTCCACCCAAAGGGCACCAGAAAGAAATGCTATTTACATCGAATTCATTATTATTACTATTTAGTGTCAAAAAGAATCACTTGATGGACGCTACATTATATATTTTATATATGTACTGTAAGATCCGTTGCCCTAATCATAGTTTGTTTACGTTTTATGTCACTTGTTGGCTTAGTTCTGTTTCAGCACCCCTGTTTTGTGTCTCCTTTGTTGCCATGGTCATTTATTGTTTTCACCTGCCTCTGATTAGTGTTTGGGACGCTCACCTGTTCCCGGGCACTAATAAGAGAGCTAATTTAGTCCTGCCTTTTCACCACACTCAGTCTGGTGCTTTTACTTGCTGTACGCAACTGTCACATTGGTTCCCTGTATTTTTCTTGCGCTAAGCTATCCATCCATCCATCCATTTTGTACCGCTTATTCCCTTTGGGGTCGCGGGGGCGCTGGAGCCTATCTCAGCTACAATCGGGCGGAAGGCGGGGTACACCCTGGACAAGTCGCCACCTCATCACAGGGCCAACACAGATAGACAGACAACATTCACACTCACATTCACACACTAGGGCCAATTTTTAGTGTTGCCAATCAACCTATCTCCAGGTGCATGTCTTTGGAAGTGGGAGGAAGCCGGAGTACCCGGAGGGAACCCACGCAGTCACGGGGAGAACACGCAAACTTCACTCAGAAAGATCCCAAGCCTGGGATTGAACCCAAGACTACTCAGGGCCTTCGTATTGTAAGCTATCCTATTGTGAGCTATCCTGTTAGCTTCCCGTGTGTTAGGCACACTTGTTTTGTTTGTTTTGTATTGTTTTCCATGATTTATGCAAATAAATCATTCTCCTACCTGCACGCTGTCTCCGGAGTTCCTGCTGCATCGTTGGGAGAACAATCCGCGCATCACCATGCGTCCTCCACGTTACATGTACTGTATGTATTTTGAATTAAATAGTTACATAGTTCAATGATGGGTCCAGTCAAAATCGTTGTATGCATTGAACGTCTGTTAGTCCCAGGATGTCAATCACGGCTGATATATGTGCAGTCATTTTCCCTGTGAACGCACTCTTCCACTCGGGCAGACAGGACAACATTTTGATTTTTGATAATGAAATCAAAGTAATACTATGGTCCTTTTATCCTCATCTCAATAGATACTTTTCAGTTGAGCGTGCATCTTGAATGAAATTGTTCAGTGACAGACTTAAGTCGAGGGGGAGAATGCAGCGCAGCCAGAACCCGAACAATTGAGCACCTTTTTTCACTTTAGCACATGGGAGAATATGGCCCAAGCTATTGTATTTGTATTTATTTATTTATTTATTCACAGACAGACATAGTTTTGTATTTCATTATTGTTTCTTTTGTTAATACTAGAGTCTGTTCTGCAAAAAGGCCATCCCTAGAAGCACACAGCTTATAGACAGGGACCCACAGTTAAAATATACATCACAAAATACAGTACAATACGATACATTTCAAAATTTACAATTTCATTTACAAATAAAAAGGAATCTTTACATCCACCAAATCAGTCTCAATATCCCATTATTCAAATTTAATTAAAAGGTTGCATCATAAAGATCTGCGATATTCTCATTTTACATACAGAGGTCAAGACCAAAATTATGCGACTAATGTGAATTCATCAACCAACTACTTTTAATACAGTATAGTGCACTATATTACTATTAATGGATGACTCTAATAGACTTGTAAACTATCTCTTAAGAAATTAAAATGATCCAATTACGTATTATTAAGTATTTGCATTTTGTTGTGGTTGTTAGTAGAGCTTTAAAATGAAGAAAAAACAAGATTGTTCAAGCGAATGTGATCCATTAAACTGTAATAAATCATGGAGAAGTGCAGTATTTTGCCCCTATAGAAAAAGAACAACGCCCCAGCACAAGGGCAATGTTTAGAGTGATTTATAGTCTCGCTCACCTGTTCAAACGCTGCATGGCAGCCATTGCATACATTTTCTAATCCTCTCATAGGCGAAGATTTTTCCTGTAGGTGGGGGGGACACGGAAAATGAAAGCTAATCAAAGCCAACATTTCGTTCGGTCCTTGCGGAAGTGTTTTACAAAGTATAACTTCGAATTGTGACAAATATAAACATTTATTTATTAGATCTGTTCTGTTAAACCACTAATAGAAACATAAGCTAGCTGGTGGCGATCTTGTTACAGCAAACATTTTCATTGTAAATTCATAGCAAACTACTGGCTAATATTTGCATTACTTCAACAGTAACGTTTACAGCAGGGGTGTCAAAGTCAAATGGACGGAGGGCCAAATAAAAAATTTAGCTACAAGCCGAGGGCCGGACTGTTCGAATGTTCATTGAAAAATTTTTAAATGACGCATATAGTCTAGTGAACCTAATTGAACCTACTGAAAACCTAACAAATATATTCCAATATGATCAGATAAATAAAGCAATATTTTCTTATGGCTCTGTCAGTAATCTTTAATTTTCAACAGACACAAAAGACAAATTTCCTTTATATAAAAATCCCCATAACATGAACATTAAATGAAAGAAACCGGTATTCAAGGCACCATCAGTAGCCTATATTTTCTATTTTAGCAAAAGTGGGCTAAATTTACTTCAAAGAAAAAAACAATAATAGCAATTTTCTATCATTCACTCAACTGAAATATTTTTAAAATATAATTAAATTGAAATACAATAAAATAAAGTGCAAAAATCTATAAATCAAAAACAACACTTTGTTTAAGGAGAAGTAACATGCAGTGAAAACAAATATTAAACTTTAACTTTTAAACTTGAATTGAGTAAAAACTCTAAATATGTGATTGCACAGTAATGTTCACATTAAACCCCCCTCCTCCCTCCGTGGGAGGGAGGCGAGTTGGGTGCCCGAAAACCCCCGCTGGTTTCGGCCCGCCCCTTGGCGCGCGTGGCACGGCGGGCTCCGCGACCCGACGGCTGGCCCTCGTGGCTTGACGGCGGGCGCGTCCCGACGGGCCGCGCGTAGGGGTCAAACGCAGAAGTCTCAGGGCCTCGTGGTGAGGGGGTGGCCTGCGGGTTTCGGCCCGCTTGACCCCCCCGCTCCGCTTGGCGCGCGCGGCACATGACGGGTTCCGCCACCGACGCTCGGGCTGCAGCCCGACGGCGGTGCGGGCCCGGCGGTGACGCGCGGTTTGGGGAAACAAAGCAGAAGTCTCAGGGCCTCGGGGCAGGGTTTCGGCCCGCCCCCTTGGCGCGCGTGGCACGGCGGGCTCCGCGACTGACGGCCGGGCTGCAGCCCTTCGGCCGGCAGGCGCGTCCCGGCGGGCCGCTCGCCCCCTTTCGGAACCTTGGACCGGCATCCGCTTGGTGCGTGTAAAAGATCTGCGGTCTGCGGGCCGGTTCTAATAATAAATCAACATCATCCCAAGGGCCGTAAAAAACCTTCTCGCGGGCCGGATATGGCCCGCGGGCCTTGACTCTGACATATGTGGTTTACAGTATCTTACTGTGAATGTAACTGCTGTGAGGTGTAAGGGTATCACACGTTTTAGTCATTTGTTGTAATCTTACAGTACATTTTGATTACAGTTTTTTGCTGTGAAAAAAATACTGTTACATGCTGTAAATTATTGGTAAATTTTTACACTGTGTATTTTTGCTTTGAAAATCCCAAGTAAGAATTTTGATTAATTGTGG
This sequence comes from Entelurus aequoreus, assembly GCF_033978785.1. Taxonomy (NCBI): domain Eukaryota; kingdom Metazoa; phylum Chordata; class Actinopteri; order Syngnathiformes; family Syngnathidae; genus Entelurus; species Entelurus aequoreus. Next base: position 33,532,906 of record NC_084742.1, on the reverse strand, counting down.
TTAATCACAGCAAATTACTGTACATGCTTGCATATTTTAAATTGACTTAAAAAGATGGAATATTTTGACACAAATGCAATTTATTGTCAAAATGTCATACACAACATTTATTTTAACGTTTTACTTGAATGCATGTCATGTATTTGTAAAAAAAACTTGGTAACAGTTTTATCTGAAATCCCAGTGTATTTTGAAGTAACATTTGCCAGTCATAGTTGGAGTCTTTTTACTCATCTTTGCACTAACGTATGCATTGACCTGGTCATGGACTTATAGCAAGCAGGTAACCATCCTCAGTTAAGGTAAAAGAGTATGCATGGACCGGTCAGCGGGACGGCATGGCTCAGATGGATGAGCAGCCAAGCCAGCTACTTGATGGTTAGGTTTTGATTCCAGCTTCCGCCATCCTAGTCACGGCCGCAATGGCCTTGGGCAAGACACTTCAACCACTTTTCTCCCAGTGCCGCTCACACTGCTGTATGAATGTGATGGTCGGAGGGGCCGAAGGCGCAAATTGGCACCCATGTATCTGTCTGTCTACCACAGGGCTGCTGTGGCTACAAATGTAGCTTACCACCATCATAGTGTGAATGTGGTGTGAATGAATGATGGATTCTCAGTTCTCTGTTAAGTGCTTTGAGTGTCTACAAAAGCACTATGTAATTCTAATCCATTAAGATAAATTGTGGGATTATTCTGCATACATACACGATTAATACAATATTTTTTATTAATCCCATGAGTTAACTCGTTATTCTTGACAGCCCTAATTTTAATATAAAACAAATGAATGAATAAAATGTATCATTGTATCATTTTTGGCATATGGTTAGCCACCACCAATTGGACTCAATGTTAATCATGTTTGAGCACTACAATCTTTATTTTTGTGTGTTAAACATCTTCCACATGTGCAAGAATCAGTGAGATAAACACTTGGGAAGTGTCTTGGCTCCAACTGGAGGCAAAGGGGATTCAGGATACAAACAAATTCATCAACTGAAGTGGCAACACCTGCAAGACTTGGGAAATCTTCTGGAAAGATTTGTTTTTCTTGTTTTTGAGGAAACTGCACGTGTCAGGATGGTAAACAAAAGCCTGTCCCACGAGTTTTCCTTCCTCTCTGCACCTCATGTTGTAGTAAACAGAATCACTTTTTACTACTCTTAAGGTCTTAAGATGTATTTTTTGATTTTGTTCAACCACATTTTTTGTATCAAAGTAAAAGTTTATAAAAAATAAAGTGCCTTCTTGACAGTGCTAAAAGAATGCACACCAGGGTGGTAAGCTCAGACTTGCTGCCCTCTAGTGAAACCATTGCTACTTCCAATTAGAATGCAAAACAATATATCATTCATGTCTTTAAAAACACACACAAAATATCATATGACTGAATTTTTAGCTGTTTTTAAAAGTCCCTGAGTCCAAACTTTTTCTACTGAGGCCCGCATACTGGAAAAAAAAATCAAAGGATGTGGGGGTAGGCACTTTGATTTTTAATTTTTAATTTTAGACATTTTTTACTTTTTAAAATATCTGTGTCTTTTTCATCCATCCATCTTCAACCGCTTATCCGGAATCGGGTCGCGGGGACAACAGCTCCAGCAAAGACCCCCAGACTTCCCTCTCCAGAGCAACATTTGCGACTTCCTCCTGGGGAATCCCGAAGCGTTCCCAGGCCAGAGAGGAGATGTAATCCCCCCATCTGGTCCTTGGCCTGCCGCGGGGCCTCCTCCCAGTGGGACGTGCAACGAGGACCTCCCTAGGGAGACGCTCGTGAGGCACCCGCACGAGATGCCCGAACCACCTAAGCTGGCTCCTTTCCAAGCGAAGGAGCAGCGGCTCTACTCCGAGTCTCTCCCGGGTGACTGCACTTCTCACCCTATCTCTAAGGGAGATGCCAGCCACCCTTCTGAGGAAACTCATTTCGGCCGCTTGTATCCGCGATCTTATTCTTTCGGTCATTACCCACACTTCATGACCATAGGTGAGAGTAGGAATGTAGATAGCTCGGTAGACCGAGAGCTTTGCCTTCTGGCTCAGCTCCCGTTTTGTCACAACAGTGCGGCAGAGAGACTGCAATACTGCCCCAGCTGCTCCGATTCTCCGGCTGATTTCCTTCTCCATCTTTCCCTCACTCGTGAACAAGACCCCGAGATACTTAAACTCCTCCACCTGGGACAGAGTCCTGTCCCCTACCCGGACTGTACAAACCATCGGTTTCCTGCTGAGAACCATGGCCTCAGATTTGGAGATGCTGATCCTCATTCCAGCCGCTGAACACTCGGCTGCGAACCGATCCAGTGAGAGCTGAAGGTCACGAACCGAAGGTGCCATCAGGACCACATCATCTGCAAACAGCAGTGACGCAACCTTTAGCCCCCCGAGACGTATACCCTCTCCGCCATGGCCACGACTCCGCCTAGAAATCCTGTCCATGAAAATCACAAACAGGATAGGTGACAGAGCGCAGCCCTGGCGGAGACCAACCCCCACTGGAAACGGATCCGACTTACATCCAAGCACCCGGACACAACTCTCGCTTTGGTTGTACAGAGATTGGATGGCCCTCAGCAGGGTTCCCCTCACTCCGTACTCCCTCAGCACCTCCCACAAGATCTCCCGAGGGACGCGGTCATACGCCTTCTCCAAATCCACAAAACACATGTAGACTGGATAGGCATACTCCCAGGCCCTCTCCAGGATTCCCGCAAGTGTAAAGAGTTGGTCAGTTGTTCCACGACCAGGACGGAATCCACATTGCTCCTCTTGAATCTGAGGTTCGACTATCGGCCGGACCCTCCTTTCCAGTACCTTGGCGTAAACTTTCCCAGGGAGGCTGAGTAGTGTGATACCCCTGTAATTAGCACACACCCTCTGGTCCCCCTTTTTGAAAAGGGGAACCACCACCCCAGTCTGCCACTCCCTCGGCACTGTCCCAGACTTCCACGCAATGTTAAAAAGGCGTATCAACCAAGACAGCCCATCAACACCCAGAGCCTTCAGCATTTCTGGACGGATCTCGTCAACCCCCGGAGCTTTGCCACTGTGGAGTTGTCTAACTACCTCAGTGACTTCACTCCGAGAGATCGACGTCGATCCCCCATCATCCTCAGGCCCTGCTCCTATCAGGGAGGGTGTGTCTGATGTATTTGGGTTCAGGAGTTCCTCAAAGTGCTCTTTCCAACGCCCTACGACTTCCTCACTTGAAGTCAGCAAAGTCCCATCCTTGCCGTACACAGCTTGGATGGTTCCCTGCTTCCCCCTCCTGAGGTGCCGTATGGTCTTCCAGAACAGCTTTGGTGCCGCCCGATAGTCCTTCTCCATGGATTCCCCGAACTGCTCCCACACCCTCTGCTTAGCCTCGTCCACAGCCACGGCCGCTGCCCTTCGGGCCCGTCGGTACCTTGCAACTGCCTCCGGAGTCCCCCGGGATAACATACCCCGGTAGGACTCCTTCTTCAGTTGGACGGCTTCCCTGACCACCACTGTCCACCAGGGTGTTCGAGGGTTACCGCCCCTTGAGGCACCTAAGACCTTCTGGCCACAGCTCGCAGCTGCAGCTTTAGCAATAGAGGCTTTGAACATTGCCCATTCCTGTTCAGTGTCCCCAACCTCCACAGGGATGGCAGAGAAGTCCCGCCGGAGGTGGGAGTTGAAGTCCTTCCGGACAGAGGACTCCTCCAAACGTTCCCAGTTCACCCGCACTACACGCTTGGGTTTGCCAGGTCTGTCCAGAGGTTTCCCCCGCCATCTAACCCAACTCACCACCAGATGGTGATCAGTTGACAGTTCAGCCCCTCTCTTCACCCGAGTGTCCAAAACATACGGCCTCAGATCAGCTGATACGATTACAAAATCGATCATTGATCTTTGGCCTAGGGTGCTCTGGTACCAGGTACACCTATGAGCATCCTTATGCTTGAACATGGTGTTTGTTATCGCAAGTCCGTGACTAGCACAGAAGTCCAATAACAATCCACCACTCAGGTTCAGATCAGGGAGACCGTTCCTCCCAATCACGCCAGTCCAAAAAAAAAAAAAGACACAAATTATGGTATGTGGGCTTGTATTAAGCCTCAGGGAGTTGAACGCCCCTGCCTTACATAGTTCCGGGTCACCCTTGGGCAAGGTGTAGCACCCGAATTCCCCCCCCATCAGGGTTACGATACCCCCCATGAACTACACTAAAAGAGGATGCGTTACCCGGCCCGGAGGAAGCCCGGGGCCCTCCTCCGGAGCTAGGCCCGGAGGTAGGGCTCGTCAGCGAGCGCCTGGTGGCCGGGCTTGCCACGGAGCCCGGCCGGGCACAGCCCGAAGAAGCTACGTGGACACACCATCTTCTCTGCCACGTGGGCCCACCACCCGCGGTCGGAACCAGTGGGGTCGGGTGCGCTGCCAAGTGGATGGCAGTGAAAGTGGAGGCTCCGGACGGACCAATTCGGGGCAGCAGAGGCTGACTTTCGGGACGTGGAACGTCTCTACGCTGGTGGGGAAGGAGCCTGAGCTGGTGCGAGAGGTGGAGCGCTACCGGTTGGATCTGGTGGGGCTTACCTCTACGCATAGCAAGGGCTCTGAAACCACACTCCTGGACAAGGGATGGACCTTGTTCACTTCTGGAGTTGCTCAGGGTGTGAGGGCACAGGCGGGTGTGGGGATACTCACGAGTCCCCGGCTGAGTGCCTGTACATTGGAGTTCACCCCAGTGGACAAGAGGGTCGCCTCCCTTCGCCTTAGGGTTGGAGGGGGGGAAACTCTGACTGTTGTTTGTGCATACGCACCAAACAGGAGTTCAGAGTATTCAGCCTTCTTGGATACCTTGCATGGGGTCCTGTATGGGGCGCCGGCAGGGGATTCCATAGTTTTGCTGGGGGACTTCAACGCGCACGTGGGCAATGACAGTGATACTTGGACTGGCGTGAAAAAAATAAAATAAAATTGTGTCTTTTTTTAAAATTAATTGCCACCAAGTAATTTACTGTGATTAATAACAACTATTAACAATTAAAAAGTGTGATTAATCTGATGAAAATTTTATTTTTTGACAGCACTAAAAAGGCTTAAATAATGTATATATTTTTGCATTGGTTATTAGTAACGTTTGAGCTTTTTCTTCTTACGTTAGGACGTTGTGCCTTATTTCCTTTTTCCTTTTGTTGTTTGTTTAATTTTATTCTAATGTCAATGTGCCGCAGGCTATTAAAAACGAGCTGCAAATAGAGCCAACCCCATAACATGCCTGTAACATAAATTCAGTTTTACACAATAAAACTGGAAAATGTTGAGTCAAGTGACAAAGTGAGACAGCGCCTTCTGATGAATATGAAGCTGCTGCACCCATATCCCCCCTGCAGATAGCGCCATCCAACCCTTTTCTAAGTATGTTATCATGCAAATGTACAAATTATATACAATTTAAACCTAAGAAAATATAAAATGTGAATATGACGGGGAATGAATGTGTGGAGGAGGGCGTGGCCTGTGGGCCTGCCGCGGAACGGGGTGTTGCCAGGACTGGCCTCGAAGACAGTGACAGGTGCGTAGATATCCCAGGTGGCCCTTGTTATCTAATCACCTGTTGCCTTTATTAGCAGCAGCCGTGATGAGACGAGTAGTTGGAGTTGGGGTGCTGCTGGGCAGACGCAGAAAATACTTGTTGCTGGGAAGCAAAAGACTCGCACCTTTAGAACAAAATAAAACAGTGTTGTACCCTGAATTCCTGGCAGTGTGTGGTGGTCTGAAGAACCCACTAGAGGGCAACCTCTACAGAATGCTGAACTGGGAATAGGCCAGATACAGTATATTCTGTATTGTCAACTGTATTTTTAACTTTTTCTCATTCTCATTCTCATGCTGAAAATCCTAATTTTTCCTCTGGGATTATTAAAGTATTTTTGATTCTGATTCTGATTCTGATTCTGATTAACTTAATTCTGTCACATTCATGTTTTTCTCCTGTGTGCTATGCCTGGGTACCCTTCTCCCACTCTTTATCTTTTTCCCCAGTTGTCATGGCACCCAAGGAAGGCAATAAGGCTTGAGCACACCTGGCACCAATCACCTGACCCTACTTTTGGTGATTGAACGCACCTGTCCTTTGCTGGTTCTTTCCTTTATTCCCTCCATGAGTACAGACCATGCCAACCTTCCTCCAACCAAATCCTGAGCAAGTATTTTTTCATTATTGTTTAATTTGTTACTTTGTTTTTGTGCTCAGCCTTTTGCCCGCCTTCCTATGGCCAGTTTCTTTTGGACTTTGTTCCCTTGGTTTTTTCGTGGCACTGGGTCCTCCACCCAGTGTCATTATTTTGTGTTCCTTCCCTTGTTTAGATAATCAAATACTTTTTTTGAACTGTTATGTCTCCCTTTCTGTCTGGGATTCAAACTTTGCTGAGCATGACAGAAAGAACGAGCCAGAAAAATAGATCCCAGAGAGTCAAATTTTTTTCAGAGTGCTCTCCATGAACATGAGATTTGTCTCTGCCAACAAGAGGACTAGGTCACTGAGTTGGGAGTGTGCGTCAATAAATTGGCAGCACGGAGAGAGGCTTGCCACTTTCATCTCCTCCCTTCAGACCAGCTCAGGCCCAGGTGTTCAATCGACCGTCAGTCCTGCCTCACCACAAGCCCCAACCGCCTCTGACATCTCATCTTTCCAGAGACACAGGTAATGTCCGCACTTTTACTTATTCAATGTCAGCTCCATTTTGAACTGCAACTGGGGGATTTCCACTCACAATGTGCCCGTGTGGCTTTTGCCACATGGCCCACATCACACCGATTTGGTAGAGCCGCTGCATTCTCACTGCCTTCGATCTGCTGGTCCACACATCTTGGTTCCCACAGAAATGCAGCCTGATTCCATTGATTTAGTGCCCTCTGCTTATCACAACCTCCAAGAAGTATTCAATTATGATCGCACTCTCTCCCTTCCTCCACATCGGCTTATCGATCTCCTCCCAGGTGTATCGATCTCCTCCCAGGTGCTAATTTGCCATCATCGCGACTGTATAATATTTCTCGGCGTAAGCATGAGGTCTTTGAACAGAACTTCACCTCTTCACTTGCGTTGGGCATTATTCGTCTTTCTTCCTCACCACTATCCGCAGGTTTTTTTTTGTCGAGAAGAAGATTATCGTGCTTCAATGCGATCACTATTAAGAACAAGTATCCACTCCCTCTGCTAGATTCGGCATTCAGTGCTATTCACCAAGCTACGTTTTTTTTTACCAAGTTAGACCTTGGCAACGCATACCATTTAGTACGCATCCGGGAGGGAGACAAATGTAAGATGGCATTATAATATAGAGGCGCCTTTAAGCACTTCCTAAAGAGCATCCTCATGTTGGCTGTCTTTGAATAAAGACTAGAAAGAAACAGCAACTGTGTGTTTGCATTTGCCACATTGGTGATCCCAACGAGCATGCTCCAGCACGTGAACTACAGTGCTCTATTTTCGCCATGGCGAACCAACTCCCGCAGCCCACAGTGAGTTTAGTGGCAGACTCAATACGGGAGTATTTGCCAAGTGAACCGGCCTGGTTTTCAATGAGGCCGAAGACCTTTTCAATGAGAGAGGTATAGCTGATGACAACAACAAATAAGTCCTGGTTGTTGCCTCCCTTAGCCAGCAATCAACAATGTGGGTCATGAAGTTGTTGTGTGCGCCCCAAAAGACAGACAACTATATCGCCCTCAAACTGCTCCTGTTGAGGGGGTACGGCCTACCTCCTCTGCCGACTGATCCTCCTGCGATGTGCGCTTACCTGTCTGAGTGGGAAGACCGCAACAGGCTCCAGAGAGGTGCTGAGAGGTCGCCGTTTCAGGGCCACATCCTCCTGCCTCTTTCCGTGCAGTTCTCCCAAGAACAATGTGAGAAACTTCCCGCCAAGGCGGACAAAACGGCCGAGGACCCGCTGTGGACAATGACAGTTGAGGCGATTCATCACCACAAGCATCCGTGGACTCTCCTTCACGTTTACTTTGCATCCCGAGCAGGTACACAGAAGCCTCTTGCCGCTGCTGACACAGAGACTGCAGACGATCTGCTCCCGCCTACAGCGCGCACAGTGCGCACTGACTCAGCCTATATTGGGGGGGCAAGGACTTCCTGGGCAGCGCGGAGGAGTGTATGTCGGTCCCTGTCAAAGACGCCACAGTTCACCAGGCAAACCAAGGCTCTATATTGCGCGACTGAAACTCGCCAGGTGCAGTATTTGGATTTGATGTAGTTCATTTTTGAAAATATCTGCTCGCACAGGTATTTGTTTTGTTTGCAAAAGCCACCTTCTTGGCACCACGCTGTGCTGAACGAAACGTGTGTCACAGGCAGACGCAAATCTTTGTTGACAGAAATGTTGAAATTCAATATTTAAAACTGGCTTGTCATCCTGGGGTTAATCGGACTGTCCTCCTGCTGGCACAGCGTTTTTGGTGGCCTACCATGAGGACCTAATGCCAAGGAGTTTGTGGCAGCTTGCACCGTCTGTGCCCGCAACAAGTCTTCTCAGCAGGCACCTGCTGGACTACTTAGGCCCTTGCCTATTCCCTGTGGCCCCAATTTGTAAAAGGACTTCCACCCTCTAATGGCAACACCGTGGTTCTGACCATGGTGGACCAGTTCTCCAAAATGGTCCACTTTGCTGCTCTACCCATCTTAGTGGGTAGAGCACTACCCCTCCATCGTAATTGGAGACTGCTGAACTAACGGTCCAACATGTCTTCAGGCTTCATGGTATTCCCACCGATGTGATCTCCGACAGGAGTCCCCAATTCCTATTTGCTTTTTGCAAGTCCTTTGGAGCTTCTGCCAGTCTTTCCTCTGAATACCATCCCTACCATCCCAACGGCCAGAAGGAGCGAGCCAACCAAGACTTGGAGGCCACCATACGCTGCGTCTGCCACCAACAGTCGACGTCCTGGTCTTTCAGTCTACCCTATGTTAAGTATGCCCAGAAATATCTTGTCATCATGGGGTTAATTGGACTGTCCTCCTGCTGGCACAGCGTTTTTGGTGGCCTTCCATGAGGACCTAATGCCAAGGAGTTTGTGGCAGCTTGCACCGTCTGTGCCCGCAACAAGTCTTCTCAGCAGGCACTTGCTGGACTACTTAGGCCCTTGCCTATTCCCTGCGGCCCCAATTTGTAAAAGGACTTCCACCCTCTAATGGCAACACCGTGGTTCTGACCATGGTGGACCAGTTCTCCAAAATGGTCCACTTTGCTGCTCTACCCATCTTAGTGGGTAGAGCACTACCCCTCCATCTTAATTGGAGACTGCTGAACTAACGGTCCAACATGTCTTCAGGCTTCATGGTATTCCCCCCGATGTGATCTCCGACAGGGGTCCCCAATTCTTATTTGCTTTTTACAAGTCCTTTGGAGCTTCTGCCAGTCTTTCCTCCGAATACCATCCCTACCATCCCAACGGCCAGAAGGAGCGAGCCAACCAAGACTTGGAGGCCACCATACGCTGCGTCTGCCACCAACAGTCGACGTCCTGGTCTTTCAGTCTACCCTATGTTAAATATGCCCAGAAATATCTTGTTAGTTATGCTACAGGGATCTCACCTTTCCACGCCGTCCATGGTTTTCAGCCGCCTGTCTTCCTGACGGTGGAGTCTGAGTCTGCTGTGCCGTCTGTCGCTGTCCATCTTCCCCGTGCTTGGCTGGTCTGGCGCAACACCCGAGTTGGATTATCACGCACTTTAGAGTGCAATCAATAGTTGGCTAACCGCCGCTGTCTCCTTGCACCAGAGTATAGGCCAGGACAAAAGGTGTGGTTATCCTCCAAAGATCTTCCACTTCACACAGCCTAGGTTTATTGGTCCTTACACTATCGAACGCATCATTTGTCCCAGCTCTGTCTTCCTGAGGCTCTCAATAACCATCCAGTGTTCCACGTCCAAAGGCTTAAGCCTTTGGCCTTCTGCGATTTGAGCTCTTCTGAAGTGCCTCCTCTTCCAAAGCTGATCGATGGCCATCCGGCTTTTACTGTCAAGGCTATCTTGGACGTCAGATGAAGGGGCAGAGGTTTCCAGTAACTGGTGGACTGGAAGGGCAATGGTGACGCTCTTGGGTGTCTTGCTCGCTTATTCTCGACCCATCACTGCTCGCAGAGTTCTGCAGTCGTTTCCCGGAAAATCTGGGTAAGCCGCCACGTGGCGTCCGTTCAGAGAGGTTGCTGTCACATTCCTGTTTTTCTCATGTGTGCTTTTCCTGGCCACCCTGCTCCCCCTCTGTTCTCTCTCTTTCTATCCAGTTGTCAAGGTAGCCACACTGTGACGACCGGGTCGCATGATGATGCGGGGGTCGTTCTCCCAAGATGCAGATGGACTTCGGACACAGTGTGCAGGTAGGACATTTTTTATTAAAGCAATAAATCAGGCGGGAACAAAAAAAAGCGTGCTCATAGCATGAAAGGCAAAAGCTAAGGATGCTAGCGTGGGAGCTAGCGAACAAAATGAGCTTAGCATGGAAGCTAGCATAAACAAATGAGCCTAGCGCGGAAGATAGTACACAAAAACAGGAATCAAACCGTCGTTAACTGTTGCATGTAGCAAATTAGGAAGCCAGACTGAGTGTGGAAAGAAACGGGAATAAATAGCACTCTGATTAGTGCCTGGCAGCAGGTGAGTATCCTAGACACTAATCAGAGCCAGCTGAAACCAATCAGCTCCCATGGTAACCAAGGAGACACAAAACAGGGGTGCTGAAACAGAACTAAGGGAGTCCAAAAACCAAACAGAATATGATCCGGGCAGCGCATCATAACACACACTCTACTTATAGTGATTGTACACACCTGTTCTTTACTTCATTCCCTCCATGAGTCCAGACCACTCCAACCTTCCTCCTGCCAAATTACGAGCAATATTTTTTTCAGTGTTGTCTCATTTGTTACTCAGCCTTTTGCCCGCCTTCCTACGGTCAGTATATTTGGTACTTTGTTCCCATTGTTTTTTGTTCCTACCCTTATTTGCATAATTAAAGACGTTTTTTTAACTATTACGTCTCCCTATCGGTCTGGTATCCAAACTTTGCTGAGCGTGACACATTCGGCCTTTTTGGTGTTTTGTTGGCTGTGACACCAGGATGCAGAGTCTGCAGGCAAAGTGCATGTAAAATGTATTTATTAACTAAATTAAAGAAATAGGGCAGAAGACGTGTGCACAGGAAGCCTATAGGGAAAGCTATGCATGTTTAGGTACAAAGCAGAGTCCAGAGGACAGGGCTGGCATAACAAGCATTCTGATTGGCAACCAGAAACCAGTGTCCTTAATTCTAATCAGGAACAGGTAGAGGGAGCCAGCACTCAGACAGGAAAAGTAGTGGCAAAAAGGAGGCAAACGGGAAATGGAAACAAAAATAAGAGCGCTGGACAGGAAATAAAACCAAATACTAGAAATTAATAATTGTCATGACTTATGATATACACACTTATTAACTTTTTTTACACTTGTATCACAGTAGGACTGCTATAATCATTAATTAAAACCTCTATTAGCTTATTTCAGTTTTATACATGATGGTTAGCTTTTTTTTTACAATTTTATTACTGTCAAAACTTAGAAAACATTAATCAATGCCCTATATTTATAATCATCTTTAAAGTGAATATTTTTATTTATTTCAGTTTAATACACAAGTGTTAACTTCTTTTTACATCTATTACAGTTATCAAGGCTGAAAAGCAAGATACAATAAACTTCCATCAATGTGTTGGTTAACGGTTATTATTTTCATTTAGTTTAACTTCATATGTTGCTGTTACCTCCTTTTTACACTAAACAGAAAATGTTGAAAAGCTTAATACATCATCGAAGGCGGAATTTTGGTGATTTTATGACTTAACTTTTTCCTGTAATTGTATGTACAATACTTTGATTGTACATACATACACATCCACACTTACATATTTCCTGCCACGCCACATAACAATTAATATAACAATTAATAGTTTCCTCATTCTTGTAGTTAGCGCATTACAGGCTGACCTCGCTGAGTCGGCAGAGGATACTGATGAATTTACATCAATTAAAAAGTATGTTTTTCCAAAGAAAGCAATGAGGTGCGTATCATATTACTTAACCTAACATACTAGCGCAGTACTCCCAATTGCAGCTCACGGTTTTGTGTTTATCAAAAAGGTTCTCTCAGCAACAAAGCAAAGGGAAGTCATAGTGGTGTCACTGTCATTTCCCCCCCAGCATGTTATGGCAATAACAAACATTGTCACACATCAAGACTTAGCGACGTTTACTGTACACAACCCTGTAGTACACTGCACTGCTCAAATAGCTACATGAAAGTGTCAAAATATTAGCCCCTGTCATCACACAGCGCACATATAAACCAATGTGGTTAAACAGGAGAAAACGTTTATGTCGACGCATCGCAGACTGACTGACTAAGGAGTTGTCGACATAACCGAAACTAAACGAGCCATTGTGGTACAATCCAGGTTGATATTGCCATGTTTTTATCCTAAATCTTACTTTGCACTGAACAGGAAGTCACTGTGTGCACGTTCTAATGTTTGATGAATGATAATAATTTTTGGGGGACAATAATTTCACCCTCTGTTTGATCAGTAATCCAAAAATCCCATAATCTCAGATAATTTAATCCCTTCGATACACTCGTGAGCTCTCATGACAGTTTTTTATTAGTTTCTGTTATTTCATTGTATTTCCTGTCCTGTGCTCTTATTTTTATTTCAATTTCCTTTTTGCCTCCATTTGCTATCACTTTGCTTGTCCGGCCAATCAATGCATGTCTTGTTGCCAATCAGGACGTTTTGTTTTTTTATGCCAGCCCTGTCCTCTGAATAGAATAGAATAGAATATATCTTTATTGTCATTGTACATTGTACAACGAAATTGCAAGCAAAACTAATTTAGTGCAAATTAAATAACACATAAAAAACATAAGAACGTAGATAAATAGATAAAAATACATAAAAATACCAAGCACACAGCTCGCATGCACAGTCATTATTGTCGTCTTGTGTTCGGTGACACTATTGCTCTCGGGTAAAAAGTGTTCTTAAGTCTGTTTGTCCGGCATTTTATTGTCCTGTATCTCCTGCCCGAGGGCAGCAGTTCAAAAAGTTTATGTCTAGGGTGAGATGGGTCCCTTATGTTGTTTTGGGCCTTTTTGAAGCACCTGGCACTGTACAGTTCATCTAGGGAGGGGAGAGAGCAGCCAGTGATCTTCATGGCGCTTTTTATGACCCTCTGAAGTGCATTTTTCTCTGCTGCCGTGCAGCTGGCATACCATACACACATGCAGTATGTCAGCACACTCTCTATTGAGCAGCGATAGAAGGACACAAGCAGTTTTTGTGACAGGTTGTTCTTTTTGAGGAGTCTCAGAAAGTAAAGTCTCTGCTGTGCCTTTTTGATGGTCCCCGAGGTGTTCATACTCCACGACAGGTCTTCCTCGATCTGGATCCCCAGGAAGAGTTAGAGACTCTTTCCACATAGTCCCCGTTGATGTACAGTGGTTGGATGTTAATTGTTTTTTTCTTCCGGAAATCCATGATCAGCTCCTTCGTCTTGGTGGTGTTAAGGACCAGGTTGTTTTGTGCCTGGATGGGGCACTTCCATGTACCTGCATGCTGCATGGCATTCCCTGTGCTTTTTAGTTTTTGCTTTGCATCTCGTCGTGCTGCAGTTTCCCCTAAAGCTTCCTGTGAGGTTGATGTTTGTGCACTTCCCTGCTGCACCGTGTTTATGTCATTAAATACATATTACCTGCACTTCCCCTGCTGTCTCTGCATCCTGGGGTCACGCCTTAAGCTTGATTTACACATGAACGTAACAGATACTTCATTCTGAGCCCCCTGCACTGTGCCTGATGTTGTGGCTTGTCTTGCGGGTCTCATTACAGCCATGTGGGGGCACTGTTCTGCAACAGTGCTGTTAGTTTATTTAAATGTATAAGTACATTATAAGTGGGGGTGTCACGAAATGTTGCAAGTTTAAAACATAATGTCATTTAAAAGCAATCTTGCAGGCGGAATGTTTTTTTTGTTTTTAAATATTCAGAAGCATATCTGTCTGCCAGTGGGCGAGGGATTTGAAACCCACATTAAGTGCGCACACTAAGAACCAGGAGCTAGCAAACAGAGCTTGTCCCATGCCAGTGGGTGCAAGTCACCATGGCTTGCCTTCATTTGAATTCAGCAGCCAACACAACGCATGTGTAGGTCCAGGCAGGCTGACCTGTCAATTACGGGCGGCAAGACACGACAGAAAAGCATTTCGAACACACTGGATTGCTTCCCACATCAGAGAGATGCCACAGCAAGCTGAGATAAAACAAAACAGTTGAATCATCGATACACCAGGCAGACCACTAGAAGACCTCACAAAGCTCCGCAATAAAGACATTTCATTACATTTACTTAATTTGAACTTTTATAAGTTTTAATTTTACCTCCACCAATCCTCCCCCTTGTACTCACCAACACTTGCCAGTCAGGGGCCCTTTGACCAGAGGTGGGTAGAGTAGCCAGAAATTGTACTCAAGTAAGAGTACTGTTACTTTAGAGATTTATTACTCAAGTAAAAGTAAGGAGTAGTCACCCAAATATTTACTTGAGTAAAAGTAAAAAGTATGTTGTGAAAAAACTACTCAAGTACTGATTAACTGATGAGTAACTTGTTCGTTTAATGATGACGGCAACAAATAATGCACAAAAACATAAAAATAGCAATGAGCAAATTCAGAGCCAGGAATATCTCTTAAGCAACTAAAACAATAATACATATTAAATAATAATACATTAACATAAAAAAATTAAGGCAAATTGAGCCACAATAACTTAACAGCACCATAGGCTCAGTAAGCAGAGATTATAAAGGAAAATAACAAGTTAGCCTTTACGCAAACCACAAACAGATAGGTGTGGGCTGCACCTGAGAACACGCTGTGCACTTCAAATTGGTGTTTCTATGCATGCGTGAGTGTGTGTGCGACTGTGCGTGTCTATGAGGCTGCAGTGCGTTAATAAATGTCCCCACACGATGTACATTTGACAGTGATTCATAGCAGGGAAGCTAACATCAGCCTACGGTGACAGCCAAAATATCTACTAACGTTACTTACCGCCATGTGCTTCCTCAAATTTCACGTTGAGTTCATGTAAGCTTAAGCTTGTTAATCATGTGACCGCCTGGCTCTGTTTGATCGGTGCAACAGAGTCAAACGTCACCAGTGACTGCATGTGATTGGTGAAACGCAGGCATGCGATAGATCCTACTTTAAAGGTCTGTCTGACAAACCAAAACAAACAAAGCGTGCATTAACAGATCGATAAAAATCAGTAGCGAGTAGCGAGCTGAATGTAGATAAATGGAGCGGAGTAAAAGTAGCGTTTCTTCTCTATAAATATACTCAAGTAAAAGTAAAAGTATGTTGCATTAAAACTACTCTTAGAAGTACAATTTATCCCAAAAGTTACTCAAGTAGATGTAACGGAGTAAATGTAGCGCGTTACTACCCACCTCTGCCTTTGACTTGTCCCCACTTTACCGCCGTAAACGACGCTCCTTCTTAAAATTGACATTCAAGTATCATTCTCGTAATGCCAATAGCGTGTGCCGTCTTGTGAGGTGAGTTGATCTTCAAACCCCTGATTATAAGTTATGCTATCGAGGAGGGTTACTCATTTGAGGCCCCAGGGGCCAAATCCGGGCCGGGAATGACAACCTACCGGCCCCCGATTTCAGTAAGAAACTTGGGAGACTAACATTTTTCTAGCAAATTTCTAAAAACACTGGAGTGCTCCTGTTGAATAGGGCTCGAAAGGCCACGTGGTTTTGCAATGCATTGTGGGGCTGGGTAGCCATACTTGTTGGACAAAATCTTTGTTTACAATGTGAAAGAGAGCAACAAACCTGGAATAAAATGGATTGTGCAAAATAAACAAACCAAGGGACTCTACCGAGAGAAACTGTACCATCTTCCAAAGGCTTGTCACCTGGGGGAAAAAATGGTGGAATTGACTCTAATGAGCTAAGAGCACGTTTGATGGACGAGAGATATGAATCAAGTAAAAGTGCCGCCAAACTTGTCTATATTTTGTCTACGGAGTCAATTTTAATATCGCTGAAGAATTTCGAATGCGAAGTCGGTTCAGGCACATTGTCATTTGTTCAAATTGCGCACAATGTACGGCAGTGGTCCCCAACCTTTTTGTAGCTGCGGACCTTGTCCAGGGTGTACCCCGCCTTCCGCCCAAATGCAGCTGAGATAGGCTCCAGCACCCCCCACCCCCCCCCCCCCCCCCCCGCCCCGAGAGGGACAAGCGGTAGAAAATGGATGGATGGATGGATACGGTTTTCATCTCTTGTGTGTCCAAGATGCGTGAGGTCCTCGTTTCATTGGCAGGTTTCCCCGGAAAAACAAGCCCATTGTTACTTTTACCGTATTTTTCGGAGTATAAGTCGCTCCGGAGTATAAGTCGCACCGGCCGAAAATGCATAATAAAGAAGGAAAAAACATATATAAGTCGCACTGGAGTATAAGTTGCATTTTGGGGGGAAATTTATTTGATAAAACCCAACACCAAGAATAGACATTTGAAAGGTAATTTAAAATAAATAAAGAATAGTGAACAACAGGCTGAATAAGTGTACGTTATATGACGCATAAATAACCAACTGAGAACGTGCCTGGTATGTTAACGTAACATATTATGGTAAGAGTCATTCAAATAACTATAACATATGGAACATGCTATACGTTTACCAAACAATCTGTCACTCCTAATCGCTAAATCCGATGAAATCTTATACATCTGGTCTCTTACGTGAATGAGCTGAATAATATTATTTGAGATTTTACGGCACGGGTCCCCAAACTACGGCCCGTGGGCCGGATCCGGCCCGCCACCGTCCAAAATCAGGCCCGCGGGAAGTCCCAAGTATAAAAAAAAAAAAGAATTTTAAATTAAAAATAAAAAAAAATTAAAATTAAAATTCTGTCTTTTCTTATCCACTTTGTACCGCTTGCTACTCACGGTGCCTCATAGCCACTCAGGCAAATCATATTGTCTAAAAATGCATTTTCTCATCGATAACGTGACATCACCGCGCGAGCGGAAAGTGCGCTATATTTATATCTAATATATATATATATATATGTATATGTATAATATATATATCTAATATATATATAGTCCGAAAAAAATACAGTAAATACTTTGATCCCTGCGCTACCTCTCTGAAACGAATACTCATTCATTTTAGTGCTTACCCAAGACTAAAAGTAAACAGATAACATGCCTTTTTTCCCCAAATACTGTACGTTGTTTGTAAACTCGCCCACTGCTATATTGGCTGACACTAACAGCCTACTAAAAGCTACGTGTGTACCTGAATAGAACATGTTTTGATTCAAACTCAACAGTCTGAAAACGCTGTGAACACGCAAACATGTACTAGGTGATGTCGTTAAAAGAGAAGTTTGATCGTCTCATGGCTGCTATCCAGGCTTTTCACCCTATCTTTATTAGCTTCATAACGGGACTTATTTTGGCTTTACTTTCACGCTGGATATTAGAAAAATCTCACCAAATCCTTGTTTTTCTTGAGGCGATCATGACCACGATTGTGGCAGTTAATAATATCGCACATTCACACATTTGAAATTGTTAAAGAGAAACAAAAAAAAACTTAAGCGCAGAGTATTGTATTCAGCCATGTAAATATTTCGATTCAGGCCAGAAAGTTAAAGTTAAAGTACCAATGATTGTCACACACACACTAGGTGTGGCGAAATTATTCTCTGTATTTGATCCATCACCCTTGATCAACCCTGGGAGGTGAGGTGAGCAGTGAGCAGCAGCTGTGGCCGCGCCTGGGAATCATTTTTCGTGATTTAACCCCCAATTCCAACCCTTGATGCTGAGTGCCAAGCAGGGAGGCAATGGGTCCCATTTTTATAGTCTTTGGTATGACTCGGCCGGGGTTTGAACTCACAACCTACCGATAAAGACCCACAATGCAACATGTTTCCACGTCACACTTTCAAGCCTTACAGAGGAATCTGGACCGCTGTAAACGCAATGGCAGAGCCTTGCATTGACATGTTAACCTTGTTAGTAAACATAAAACATAGGGGTCCAAACTTGTAATTTACATAAATGAAGAGTTCCTCAAGGCAGCCCTTTAAGTCCTCTCCTTTTTTGGCATTTACAATTTTTTTTCATAACGTGATTTATGTAACTAAGGCATTGCTGTCGCTTGTTTATCTCAGATGCAGTCAGTTGTCAATTGTTTACCTTAATTGTTTATCCTCTAGAGCAGTGGTTCTTAATAGAGATGCTTTAAAATGTAATATCGGAAATTATCGGTATCGTTTTTTTTATTATCGGTATCGTTTTGTTTTTTTTTTGTTTGTTTTTTTATTAAATCAACATAAAAAACACAAGATACACTTACAATTAGTGCACCAACCCAAAAAACCTCCCTCCCCATTTACACTCATTCACACTCATTTACACAAAAGGGTTGTTTCTTTCTGTTATTAATATTCTGGTTCCTACATTATATATCAATATGTATCAATACAGTCTGCAAGGGATACAGTCCGTAAGCACACATAATTGTGCGTGCTGCTGGTCCACTAATTGTACTAACCTTTAACAGTTAATTTTACTAATTTTCATTAATTACTAGTTTTTATGTAATTGTTTTTATATTGTTTTACTTTCTTTTTTATTCAAGAAAATGTTTTTAATTTATTTATCTTATTTTATTTTATTAATTTAAAAAAAAACGACCTTATCTTCACCATACCTGGTTGTCCAAATTAGGCATAATAATGTGTTAATTCCACGACTGTATATATCGGTATCGGTTGATATCGGTATCGGTTGATATCGGTAATTAAAGAGTTCGACAATATCGGAATATCGGATATCGGCAAAAAGCCATTATCGGACATCCCTAGTTCTTAACCTTGTTGGAGGTACCGAACCCCACCAGTTTCATATGCGCATTCACCGAACCCCCTTCTTTAGTGAAAAATATATATATATATATTTTTCAAATTCAAGAAAAAGTCGTATGTTTTTTTACTGGTGCACAAAATGAACCGTGCATGAACATCACCTTGTTCAAAGAACAAAACCAACACAGTGCATGAAGTAATTACAAATTACACACCTTACACACATTACCATGAATTGAGTAACGTGGACCCCGACTTAAACAAGTTGAAAAACTTATTCGGGTGTTACCCTTTAGTGGTCAATTGTACGGAATATGTACTGTACTGTGTAAACTGTACTGTGTATTCTCTTCCTTTGCAATCTGCTAGTAAAAGTTGCAATCAATCAATCAAAAAACCTGCAAATCAGATGAAAAATTAGAGGGAACATTGTTTGGGGGTATCCATAATTCGCTGATAGGGAGAAGTTTTTATTTACACGATAACTCGGATGTCTCCTTACCTCCGTGGCGGAGGCTCCGCCGAACCCCTGAGGCCGACTCACCGAACCCCTAGGGTTCGATTGAACCCAGGTTAAGAACCACTGCTCTAGAGGTATTCCTCAAACTTCCATTTTTAGGTCCTCTCTTTTCATCATTTGGGCAATTCAACTGGTGACCCGCGAGTTGAGAGACTCAATTTATTGCAGCAGATTCCTAAAATGCTGTCACAGAGATGATCGAAGAGTAACTTTTTTGCATAAAGGTCCTTAAAAACAGCAAGGTGTTCCTGTAACTTCAATCAATTCAAATGTCTAAATGTTGGTTCTCAGGAATATACAAAATAAGACTAATAGTGAAGGGAGAAGTCCGGATCCCCGTACTTGGCTTTCTGGAAACCCAAAACTATTTGTTTGAATATCCCTTCCATACACGCTCTGTGGTAATGTTTTACTGTAGCAGGTGGTCCTAAAAAAAACATCACATCATTTCAAATTTGCCATTTCCCATCTTGCAACGCGGCTGCTGTGTAACTAGATACTAGCTGCTATTGTTTTTTAATGATAATGATGAAGTTAGCAATGTTACATATTAATACAAACAGACCCGTTCATTAAAGAAATTAATTATTTGGGTAGACAAAAGCAGGTAGGATGTTGACATTGACAGGTTGTTGAGGCGCGGGTTCCACTGTGATATTGGAGGATCTAACGCACATGCTGCAATGCCCCCATTTGGTTGCTATGTCTCGCCTGATTTGAACGGAAATGTGATGCTTGGATGCCGTGCGCAAGAGACCTACAAACCACTTCCTGTCGATCTGTTAGTGTGCAGGAAGTTTATTGCATCCTGTAGAGCACAGCTTCAAACCCTGTTCGGGCTACACTAGCAAATATCACTGTATTAAAGATGCAGTGATATTTACTATATTTGAGAGACACCTTTTTGGAGACGCTTTCCACTTTATTCCTACACATTAATTTGATCATGGCATGGTTTCATGTCTTGTTCTGCTCTCGTTGTCTTTGCTCAACCACTCTTTCTTTGGCAATTCATCAAGTGCGGCTTAAGATTGAGATAAAAGGCCAATATCAAAACTTGACTCGCTGAAATTTTTATTCAGAGAGCTAATCACCTGATAATGAGCACGGTTTGGTGCTGTGCTGATCCCACACAACTATCGATTGTACTGATACAACAGGCAGTGTCGGTCTCAGACTGATACTGTAGCAGTTTGATATTTGTCAGTTCTCTTCTATCTTAATTTTCACAAATATGTGTTTTTTGTGTGTTGTGTTGTTCATTATTGGACACAGGAGAGCTTTAAAGGATACAAAGTCAAAGCATTTGAATGACTATAAGCATGATTACCTACAATCCCAAAACCAGTGAAGTTGGCACGTTGTTTTGCAAATATCAGCTAATTTGTTAAGTTAAGTTAAAGTTAAAGTACCAATGATTGTCACACACACACTAGGTGTGGTGAACTTTGTCCTCTGCATTTTACCCATCCCCATGTTCACCCCCTGGGAGGTGAGGGGAGCAGTGAGCTGCAGCGGGGGCCACGCCTGGGAATCAATTTGGTGATTTAACCCCCAATTCCAACCCTTGATGCTGAGTGCCAAGCAGGGAGGTAATGGGTCCCATTTTTATAGTCTTTGGTATGACTCGGCCGGGGTTTGAACTCACGACCTACCCATCTCAGGGCGGACACTCTAACCACTAGGCTACTGAGCAGCAATTTGGAATTTGATGCCTGCAACATGTTTCAAAAAAGCTAGCACAAGTGGCTAAAAAGACTGAGAAAGTTGAGGAATGCTCATCAAAAACGTATTTGGAACATCCCAAAGGTGAACAGGCTAATTGGGAACAGGTGGGTGCCATGATTGGGTATTCGTAAAAGCAGCTGCCATGAAAAGCTCAGTCATTCACAAAAAGTATCACCATATTGGCGATACTTGAGGTGTATTTATAGTGGGTCCTCGGTTTTCTTCCGGCCCACTTTTCATACGATTTGGTTTTCTTTAGATTTCCTTTTACCTGAGTGTCAGTGTCAGTCTGCAAACACAAGTGCCCGAAGAATCCCACACGTTGGTGACTTGGTGTGCTTTTTTCATCGAGTGTGACTGCAAAATAAGCCTCACGGGGCCAAAGAAAGTTGCAAATGACAGCACTTTGGTAAAGAAGATGAGAAACAAACACTATTGAGTTGAATAAATAACTCGTAGAAAAGTACACAGGTGGCGTTTGCATGGCTCTACGCCCATCGTCGTCTTTGCCGAAAAAGTTTTCATGAAGGTAAAGGTAATATTAAATGTTAATTATCTATTTTATTTATTATTATGCTGTGATAAATGTTATAGATAGTTCAACTATATCGATTTGCACATAAAACTATGAAAAGTCTCTATAAAAAAGTGTTTTGTGTTAATATTTTTGGGGGTGTGGAATAGATTAGATAGATTTAAATGTGTCCCTCGCCACATTGGGCTTCAAATATTGCTGCTTCACCACAGCACAGATTTTTTTGGATATCTTTTTTTCAAACTTATTTGGGCTAATTTAATCATTTTAAAGCATAAAATGTCTAAATGAACTAACAAAAAATCGATACTACAGTAGTTTTGGCTACTACAGGAGAACAAACCAATCAAAGCGCACTGTTCAGTATCGTGGTTAAGTATACTGGGAAAACCGGGAGGGTCGGCAAGTATGCAGCTGAGCCGCATCAGAGTGGTCAAAGAGCCGCATGCGGCTCCGGAGCCGCGGGTTGCCGACCCCTGGTCTAGTCCTTGCGTGCGGGCTCTCGTGGTGCCTTGGTGTGCCATGGGGCATGATGTGGTGTTGCTGCAGTTGTGGTAGTGGCCTTTTGTGTCTTTTTTTCCTGTTTTTTTTATTTTTTGCGCATGGGCAGTTTCTGGGTTTCCCATCTCCATCGATGGGGCCCCCCTAGGAGTGGGGCTGGTGGTTCTTGTGGTTCCGTGCCAGGCGGTCCTGCTGCGGCACAGCTGCTCCCGCACATACTGGCATACTGACATTTTGAAACGATAACGGATACACCACTGGTATCGGATCGATACCAAAATGTGTAATATCGGAGGCTTTCCCTGTAAGAGTAACAAATACGAGAAAAAAAACACACACTTGTCAGATTCAGGCTTGTTTTAACTAGAAAGTGATAGGGACTGGAGGTCAAGGGTTACAGCGCAGGAAGTGAGCATGCAGCCAAGGACGCTCCATGCGGATGCAAGTCATCAGGCCTTCCTTTCAGTCCATTCACTTGTTATCTGCCTATCTCAAGCGATACGTCGTCATGTCTTCTAGCATTTAATTGAGGTCATTTTTATTTTTATTTTTTTTTACATCTGGGAGTATCCTATGCAGTACTGTTTATACTGTACTGCCTTGGTGTACCAATATTTTCCATAAACTGCTGTACATTTAAATGATTAATTATTATATTATTATTCTTTTTATTACTAAGACATGAGATGGGCTATCGATTGGTATCTACATTTATTTTTATACGTTCAGGTATAATCACTTTTTTAATTTTATTATTATTATTAATATTATTTTTTTATGGTGCTGTTTTTTTGTCTGTATCATTTTAGTGTATTATGGGTGATGTTTGTGACCAGAATAAAGTTTGATGATGTTGATAAATTACAAACTTTTGTCTATTTTTTAAATCTAAAATATTATTTCATAAATTCCCTGATGGCAGCACGGTGGCCAGGGGTTAGTGCATGTGCCTCACAATACGAAGGTCCTGAGTTCAATTCGGGATCTTTCTGTGTGCAGTTTGCTTGTTCTCCCCGTGACTGCGTGGGTTCCCTCCGGGTACTCCGGCTTTCTCCCACCTCCAAAAACATGCACCCGGGGATAGGTTGATTGGCATCACTAAATTGGCCCTAGTATGTGAGTGTGAATGTTGTCTCATGTCTATCTGTGTTGGCCCTGTGATGAGGTGGCGACTTGTCCAGGGTGTACCCCGCCTACCGCCCGAATGCAGCTAAGATAGGCTCCAGCACCCTCCGCAACCCCGAAAGGGACAAGCGGTAGAAAATGGATGGATGGATGAAAATTCCCTGATTTTCCAAATACTGTACGAATATTATAAAGGCCTGTACATTTTTTGTGGGGTTTTTTTTGTTTGTTTTTGGGTCAAAGTCAAACATAATAGTGGAGAATGGTTTTCTTTTTAATAATATAGGATTTATTCAAATGAAAAATTCCTTACTTTTTAAAGGATAATTGTAGATGACGAACTGATGTTTTTTTTAATTTTCGATTTTCCTCCCACCGCCAAAGACATGCACCTGGGGATAGGTTAATTGGCAACACAAACATGGTCCCTAGTGTGTGAATGTGAGTGTGAATGTTGTCTGTCTATCTGTGTTGGCCCTGCGATGAGGTGGCGACTTGTCCAAGGTGTACCCCGCCTTCCGCCCGAATGCAGCTGAGATAGGCTCCCGCACCCCCCGCGACTCCGAAAGGGACAAGCGGTAGAAAATGGATGGATGGATCATAACTCCCTGATTTTCCAAATACTGTACGAATATTATAAAGGCCTGTACATTTTTCGTGGTTTTTTTTGTTTGTCTTTGGGTCAAAGTCAAACATAATAGTGGAGAGTGGTTTTCTTTTTAATAATATAGGATTTATTAAAATTAAAAAATCCTTACTTTTTAAAGGATAATTGTAGATTACGAACTGATGTTTTTTTTAATTTTCGATTTTCCTGCCACCTCCAAAAACATTCACCGGGGGATAGGTTGATTGGCAACACTAAAATTGGCCCTAGTGTGTGAATGTGAGTGTGAATGTTGCCCTGTGATGAGGTGGCGACTTGTCCAGGGTGTACCCTGCCATCCGCCCGATTGTAGCCGAGAGAGGCTCCAGCACCCCCCGCGACTCCGAAAGGGACAAGCGGTCGAAAATGTATGGATGGATGGAAATTCCCTGATTTTCCAAATACTGTGTGAATGTGTTGGCCCTGTGATGAGGTGGCAACTTGTCCAGGGTATACCCCGCCTTCCGCCTGAATGCAGCTGAGATAGGCTCCAGCACCCCCCGCGACCCCAAAAGAGACAAGCGGTAGAAAATGGATGGATGGATGTACAAATATTATAAAGGCCTGTACATTTTTCGTGTTTTTTTTTTGTTTGTTTTTGGGTCAAAGTCAAACATAATAGTGGAGAATGGTTTTCTTTTTAATAATATAGGATTTGTTAAAATGAAAAATTCCTTACTTTTTAAAGGGTAATTGTAGATGACGAACTGATGTTTTTTTTAATTTTCGATTTGAGTTACATTGTAAAATATTCAACATTTAAATGTGACTCCCATCATCCTAAGCAGTGCTCTAATACAGACTGTTTTTAAAGCTATTTTAGATTTTTTTTTTTTTTTTAAAGAGCGAAGTGCTGCAAATGGCCCCCAGGCGGGCCCATTGGACATCATGATAAATAAATAAATAAATAAATGGGTTATACTTGTATAGCGCTTTTCTACCTTCAAGGTACTCAAAGCGCTTTGACAGTATTTCCCCATTCACCCATTCACACACACATTCACACACTGATGGCAGGAGCTGCCATGCAAGGCGCTAACCAGCAGCCATCAGGAGCAAGGGTGAAGTGTCTTGCCCAAGGACACAACGGACATGACTAGGATGGTAGAAGGTGGGGATTGAACCACAGTAACCAGCAACCCTCCGATTGCTGGCACAGCCACTCTACCAACTTCGCCACACCGCCCCACTCATCAATATAACCATACTTGCCAACCCTCCCGAATTTTCCGGGAGACTCCCGAATTTCAGCGCCTCTCCCGAAAACCTCCCGGGACAAATGTTATCCCGAATTTCTCCCAATTTCCAGCCGGATCTGGAGGGGGCGTGCCTTTGTGACGACAGCCTGTTTTCACGTCCGCTTTTCCACGATATAAACAGCGTGCTGGCCCAATCACATTATAACATCTACGGCTTTTAGAGAGTGCACAACTGCGCACACAACAAGGAGACGAAGCAGAAGAACGAGCAAGATACCGCCATGGCGACCCCGACGACGTGTAAGATGAAGAAATACCAAAGTAAGTTCCAAAACGAATGGAAACAATAATTTCAGTTTATCCAGGACAGTTCAAAGGGGAAGAGGTATGCTGCCTGTAAATTTTGTAGAACATACTTCTCCATTGAACACAGTGGCAGAACGGATATAGTCACTCATGAACGGTCAGCGAAGCACAAGGCGGCGGCAGCGCAGCACCGGTCCCAGCCCAGTATTATGGGCCACATCGCTAAATGGAGACCCGAGGGTGTAACATATGCCGAGACAAAGATGGCTATGCTGATAGCTGGAAGCAACATCCCGTTCTCATTTGCGGATGTCTTCAACAAATCCGTGAAGGATATGTTCCCGGATTCAGAGATCGCTCGCCAGTGCGCAAATGGCAGAACAAAGGCTACTCAAATAGTGAAAGGTAAGTGTTGTTGTTTTGTTTTTTTTGTAAGCAGCAAGCACAGTACAGTCAGTAGAACAACTGTGTGTTCTGGCTGCAAAGCATTGCACTTTCAAGTACAACGATGAGTGTTATGTGTGTGTATATGTGTAAATAAATGAACACTGAAATTCAAGTATTTCTTTTATATATATATATATATATATATATATATATATATATATATATATATATATATATATATATATATATATATATATATATATAAAATAAATTTATATATATAGCTAGAACTCACTGAAAATCAAGTATTTCTTATATATATATATATATATATATATATATATATATATATATATATATATATATATATATATATATATATATATATATATATATATATATATATATATATATATATATATATATATATATAAGGGCTGTGAATCTTTGGGTGTCCCACGATTCAATTCAATATCGATTCTAGGGGTCACGATTCGATTCGAAATCGATTTTTTTTTCAGTTCAACACGATTCTCGATTTTTTCCAGATTCAAAACGATTATTCAAAACATAGGATTTCAGCAGGATCTACCCCAGTCTGCTGACATGCAAGCAGAGTAGTAGATTTTTGTAAAAAGCTTTTATAATTGTAAAGGACAATGTTTTATCAACTGATTGCAATAATGTAAATTTGTTTTAACTATTAAATGAACCAAAAATATGACTTATTTTATCTTTGTGAAAATATTGGACACAGTGTGTTGTCAAGCTTATGAGATGCTATGCAAGTGTAAGCCACTGTGACACTATTGTTCTTTTTTTTAATTTTTATAAATGTCTAATGATAATGTCAATGAGGGATTTTAATCACTGCTATGTTGAAATTGTCAATATTGATACTTTTGTTGATAATATTAATTTTTGTTTGACTACTTTTGGTTTGTTCTGTGTCGTGTTTGTGTCTCCTCTAAATTGCTCTGTTTATTGCAGTTCTGAGTGTTGCTGGGTCGGGTTTGGTTTTGGAATTGGATTGCATTGTTATGGTATTGCTGTGTATTGTTTTGTTGGATTGATTAATTAAAAAAAGTATTTTTTTTTAAATCGATTTTTAAAAAATGAGAATCGATTCTGAATCGCACAACGTGAAAATCGCGATTCGAATTTGAATCGATTTTTCCCCACACCTCTAATATATATATATATATATACATATATATATATATATATGAAATACTTGACTTTTGGTGAATTCTAGCTGTAAATATACTCCTCCCCTCTTAACCACGCCCCCAACTACGCCCCCCCCTCCCCCCCATCTCCCGAATTCGGAGGTCTCCAAGGTTGGCAAGTATGAATATAACTTTCTTTTTCTTTCTTCAGTTTATTTCGAACATGAACACACTTACAGTATAATACATCACACAGTTTCATATCATTTCACTTTACATCATGTCCGAAAAGGACTTTGCAAAAGGACCATCTTAATGCGAGCGGCCCCTCCCTGGAAGTCTCTACTGCGCAGACTCGTGGTTATCCGCTGTCACAGGCAGACTGACAGTATGGCGGCGGCGTACAGCTGGAAGGATGCTACTGCCGCCCGTCATGTATCCATCGCCGCCAGGACGTAAATGGACTATTGACGGCGCCCAGAGCAGAGGAATACGCAAGAGAGGCCTGTTGCCGTGAAGTCCCAAAATGGCCCGGCTCGCTGACTACTTTGTAGTGGTCGGTTACGACCTCGACAAGCGAGGTAGGTACTGGAGTAGCCTGCTAGCTGCTAACCTCAGCGGCCTGTTATTAGCTGCGGGTAAACAGTAGGCGGGGATGGGGCCGGGAAGCCAATCACAGCTGACCGACTCCAGTGACTGGAGGCCGGCTGTCGGCGTAAACTTTACACCGGGGACTCACAGTGGTTGCTCGGGATTAGTGCACTATCTTAAATAGTTCCCAATGCGAAATGCCAGCACTTTAGCTACTGGCGAGCTCTTATTCAAAGTGTTGACAGCAAACTTAAAGCTAGCAAGGGCTAATGTTAGCCGGCTAATTCTGCAGAGGACTAGTGTTTTGGGATGGATTTATTCACCTGTTATAGGTTTATCGTCTCCTATTTTTAGTTGTGTTTTACACAACTACCTAGACCTGCATTTTGTGGACTTCTCAGTGTCGTGGCGTTTTGGTGCATGATCACATCCATCTTAGGTTTGCTCAGATCTATGTGCATGGTTTATTACAATTAACTGCAATTGGCACGGTTACTTATTGTTGTGTTTTTAGTTGGATTAACACAGATGGATTTACCCCCCCCATCCCCCCCCCATCCCGAACCCCTTCCAACTCTTGTGTTGTTGGGACCGTTATCTGAGCCCCCCCTTTCCCTGCACCCTGAGCCTTGGCCTAGATCTGTGCAGTATAATGGCTCGTTTAATCATGAAATATTCAACCCGCCTAAGCCACTGTGCAGCTTGCAACGTGGTAGTCTTTCATTTAGAGTGGGCCCGCCTATGTTCATCCAGAGTAGGCAAATTGCTATAAAGCTGTCTGTTATTGCATTAAACATAGGTTTCTGCATGCATGGATGCACTTTCAGAATGTTGCATTTTAGCCGTAAAGGGGGTTAATACAGGATGTCATTACGTGGACAATGCAAACGCTGCAGAAACTCCCCTTCCTGTTGAGCTGGGCCCGAATGCAATGTGGATAGTGAACAGGCCCTTTAAAAATCATCTGGAAGCCAGACATGGAAGATGCGTAAGGTTTTTTAATCTATTACTACACCAGTGTCTTGTAAAAGCCAAGGCTTGATCGTGAGGATGACTGTTATTTGACTTGCTGTTGACAACTTTTTTTTCACTATGTTTTGATTGATTGATTGAAACTTGTATTAGTAGATTGCACAGTTCAGTACATATTCCGTTCAATTGACCACTAAATGGTAACACCCGAATAAGTTTTTCAACTTGTTTAAGTCGGGGTCCACGTAATCAATTCATGTTGGGGTGATCCTGTTTTATGCTTAATGTTTAAGTCCTTTTTTCCATTATTGTCAGTGTTTACGTTATTGTCATCGGGGATCATCATCATGATAAAGTTGCTAATTTTAATTTTTTTATCCAATAAACCCCTACGTTACTTTTTTAGTATCTTAAAAATGAATGCAGTATTTTCCGGACTTTAAAAGCCGCTACTTTTTTTCCTATGTTTGAAACTTCACGGCTTATAAAACAGTGTGACTAATTTATGGATTTTTATTTGCTAACAGCTGTTTTGTATTCAAGCAAATAGTTTTCATAAAACGCAGACAGAGAGACTAAAAAGGTGCGTTATTGTTTGTGCTATGGCATGTAAGTGTTGAAAATGTACTTCCTGTTTTGCCCCTTGAACCGGACTTATATCCTATTTCGTCCACTATTTATTTATTGCGTTTTTACTCAAAGGGAATCTTCATTAGTCACTCCAAGCCACGTTTGTAAGTATTACAATATAACTAAAACAATTCATACTTAATAAACTGTGCCATGTGTGATGTCTGTAGGAATTTGTTCATGCATATTTGTTTGTGCTATCAAAATGTAATTACGCTAGTGTCGTTAACATTAGCGGATATGCTAACATGTATGCTAGTGTTTGTTAGTATTATTAACTTAAAATGACATTATTTTTGTGTTGTCAGTTTCGTAAATTCACCCAAACGTCACCGTGGAGTTATTGAGTCTGTTAAGCGATTTGAGAGCTAGCTTCTGCAGCTAGTGGGTCCATGACGATAACTTTTGTTTTGCTTGAAAAGCTGTTTTACTGCCGTGGGACAGGCACCGTTTGGAAACAAGTAAGGTACAGTATGTAAATAAACATTTACAAAATCTTTTGTACCGGCACACTGTATATCTGCGGCTTATGGTCCCGTGCGGCTAATATATGTAAAAATATTTATTTATTCTCAAATTTGATGGGTGCGGCTTAAAATACCGGTGCGCTCTATAGCCCGGAAAATACAGTACTGTATCTCCTCCATTGAAATCGTTTCTGTGTACAAAAAATTATCTGATGTGTGTGCCGTCAGCTTGAACAAATAAATACCACGCCTGAAATAGCACACATTACCTCCAGAGAAGTTATGGCACCTGTAAAGCTGAAGTGTTGCTGTAGGCCTCCTATTTTATGTGACCTGTGAAAGCCCGGAAATGTATGTCAAAAAAGCATTTCATCTTTTTGGATAATTTATTAATTTTCACAGTAAAAAAAAAAAAAGAATGCATGTAAATGCAGTTCTTAACTCCAAATTATTTGATACAGCAAGCTTTTTTAAATTTTGCAAGCTTTTTTCAATTCTACACAAGCTGATTTACAGTATCTGCTTGTCATTTTACTTCAGACTCCAAAGCAAGTTTTCCATGTTCCATCTGTTGGTAAACAATGATAATCATCAAATGAAGATCCCCCCAGAGTTTTGCTGTCTTTTTTTGGTGATTGTTGTGGCCTAAAATGTCTGATTTTGCTGCAGTTTTTTCAAAAAGTTGTGGCAAATTCTTCCCCGATGATGCAGGGAGACATTTGATTGGTTCACTTTGCATTTGAGTGCTGCTGGGTCAAATTCAATTGCTGATCATTTCGATTATTGGTCAAAATGTGCGGGGAAATTGCAGGGGTTGGGCAAAGTTGCGACGCTCCACATAATTAGCAGGAATTGGTTGATTTTGTGTCAATTGGTGCGATCGCAACGTTGCAAAATACCACAGGGACTAATTGATATCATGAAGCGGCCCTCTGAGAGCTTCCGTGACTGTGATGTGGCCCACGATGAAAATTAGTTTGATATCCCTGCAGTAGGCCGATTGAAGGTGCTGTACTCGCCCGAAAGGAATTATTGTAGAAATTAGAAAAACGTATATATAATAAAGACTACCCCTTACCTACAATAGCTTATCTATAATAGACACCTGGTACTCTTGAGTACTCCAGTAAATAAAGATATTATAATAGATGCCATTTTATTTAAATGAGAAAAGTGTGCCCTTTAATATGAATTATATTGCATTAGGGCTGCAACAACTAATCGATTAAAATCGATTAAAATCAATTATAAAAATAGTTGGCGATTAATTTAGTCATCGATTCGTTGGATCTATTCTCTGCGCATGCACAGAGGCAATTTTTGTATTTTTATTTAAAAAAAAAAAAAAGTCATGTTTTTTTTTTTTTATAAACCTTTATTTATAAACTGCAACATGTACAAACAGCTGAGAAACAATAATCAAAATAAGTATGGTGCCAGTATGCTGTTTTTTTCCAATAAAATACTGGAAAGGATAGAAATGTAGTTTCTCTTTTATCCGATTATTAATCGATTAATCAAAGTAATAATCGACAGATTCATCGATTATCAAATTAATCGTTAGTTGCAGCCCTATATTGCATACAGTATTGTAATGGATACATTAGGGGTGTAACGGTACACAAAAATTTCAGTTCGGTACGTACCTCGGTTTAGAGGTCACGGTTCGGTTCATTTTCGGTACAGTAAGAAAACAACAAAATATAAATTTTTGGGTTCTTTATTTACCATATTTGCAAAATCTTCCACCAAAAATATTTTTCTTAGAGGAATATTTGATGTGAAGTAATCGGAACCTTGGATAGGTCAATAATTCATAATAACATTGATTTTGATTCAATATTATGTTTTGAGCAATGACAGTTTGAAAGAAAAAAAAACAGCTTTGTTTTATTAGTCAACATTGCAACTTTTTCTAAATTACATTAAACTTTAAACTTTTTTATTTCACTTTTGTTATGTTTTTGTTTATTTTAATAGTATTTTTAGAATGTGCCGTGGGCCTTTAAAACATTAGCTGTGGGCCGCAAATTGCCTCCGGGGCACACTTTTGACACCCCTGCTATAGATAATAAAAAATTTAATCTGATAAATCTATGGATGAAAAGCAGAGCCTGGCGACGCATGCGCGTTTATCATAACTCTCTCGCTCTCTCTGTCTCTGCCCCTCCCTCACGAATACTGCTGCGCGCACAATTTGTTTGGTTTTTAACCCCTTCTTAACACTGAACGTACATTGAAAATACACGCAACCCTAACTCAAAATGCCGGACATTTGAGGCATTTAAGAAACTCCGCCCTGACAGCTCCGCAAAAGAGGACATGTCCGGTGAAAAGAGGACGTATGGTCAGTCTATCGTAGCCCGTTAGCTGCTAGCACGCCGTGTGTTGTGCCTCGGTGTGCATTGTTTACACAACGTGCGTTACGCTACTTAATATGTCCATGTGGAAACACCTCCGAACCGAACCGGAACCCCCGTACCGAAACGGTTCAATACAAATACACGTACCGTTACACCCTTAGGATACATCCAACCATCCATTTTCTACCGCTTGTGTACAATTTAAATGATCATTGTTGTATGGAAAAAGGAAATAAATATATACGATGTACACATTGAATCTTCGATTTATTTACTTAATTAAAATTTTCCTTTTTTTCCCCCAGCTGTGTGGAAATAGCTATGAACTTTGAATGACCAAGTCCTCGATTCTAAGAATACTAGGAATTCTGCAGCAGAGCGGCGTTTCCTCCTGTGTCTAAATATTTCATGCATCCTGCCTGTGTATGTGCATGTGGGTGCTAGTTGTCACTTAAGTCAGTGGAATGTTTTGCAGGCCGGGGCAGTGACGGGTAGTCGAGGCTTACGTCACCGTCGCTCATGTGACTCTGAGTGTGTCACCTCTTGCAGAAAACCTGTGTGTGATGGGAAGCAAACCAGAGAAGCATTACCTTGTTTCTCAGGTGTTACTTTCCTCATATAATACGCAGCTTTTTGCTATCAGTCCATCTTTTTTTTAGCCAAGATGGTGCCTGTGAGCTGGATTGTGGCCGTCTTTGCCGGAGTGTGGTTCTCATAGCAAGGGTCCCCTGAGAAGCACCACAGCTTGTCACTGTGTTTTGACAGCGGTTCCTTCACTGCACTGAGGACCCGGCAGCCAATCACATGCACAATCCGAGACCCAAACAGGAAATGGGGAGAGAACCTTGGAGACTTTAGTCAAAGGAAGAATCCAGATTATACCACTGTGTGTCTGAAAGCTAGGATGTTTATTAGAAATACATGTACTGGGGCTGCAAGATTTTTGCCAAAAAATAAAATCCCAATTTAGTTTCTATTTGAAATTTCTATTTGTGATTACGATTTAGATTTTTTGGGAAAAAATACACAAACAAGAGAAAAGTGATTATCATGGTATTTGTGACGAAATAAGCTAATAAAAATGCAAAGTTTTTTTTTTTCTCAAGTTTTATTTTGTACTTTGTTTGTTCTATAGGTATATAAAAAGCTTTGTTCCACAAATGGTCCCTGGGCCGTACTTTAAACACCACTGGTTTACATATTTCACCAGGGGGGCAAAGTGTTGCCAAACGATGGAAGAGTGTCACTAAGCTGTGTCTTCAAATCCTTGGTACTTATGGAAGTGACAAAGGCTGAGTTGCTTCTGAAGGTTTTGTGTGTGGGTACTTGGAGAGTACCGTAAATTCCAAAATATAAGCCGCTACTATTTCCTACACTTTTGACCCTGCGGCTTATAAAATGGTGTGGCAAATTTATGGATTAGTTTTTTCCGCTAATAGCTGTAATGTTTTGTGTTCAATAGTTTTTCTTAAACCCAAGCATAGGACTGAAATGGTGTGTTATTGTTTGTGCACTGGCGCCACCTTTTGGACGAGTTTGCTCACTGTAGGTGCTGTGAGTTGAAAATGTTCAGTACTTCCTGTTTTACCTTGAACCGAACGTGAAACCGCCCATAGCGTTTCTGCTCGAAAGGATTCTTCATTCATCACACCAAGCAACGTTTGTCAGTTTCACAATTAAAAACAATTCATACTTACTAAACCGTCCCATGTGTGATGTCTGTAGGAGTGGTTTCATGCATATTTGTCAGTGCTATTGTAATGTAATGTAGCAAGCGTCATAAGCAATGGCTAAAATGCTAACACGTCTATGAGTGGCTGTGTTAGTACTAATAACTTAAAATTGTATTCTTTATGTATTGTTTCAGTTTCACATATTCCTCAGTAAATTCACCAATACATTGTGGCGTTATTGAGTCTGTTTAGCTGATTGGAGAGCGAGCTTCGCAAGCTAGTGGGTCCATGATCATGACCTCTGTTTTGTTTGAGCAGCCGTTTTACTGTCGTGTTACACTCTTTGGAAACAATTTAGTCATGTAAATAAACATTTACAAAATATTTATGTGTAAATAACTAATTTCAAAACGTATAAATATCCGAGTGTAGTGTGGCCAATGTATAGAACATATTTTTTTATTCAAAAATTTAGTCGGTGCGGCTTATATCCCGGTGTGCTCTATAGTCTGTTAAATCTGGTAACGACATTACCCAGAAGTCTTAGCAGTGGAGCGCAACGAGAAGATGATAGTACTAGTGCTAATACGAGCAAGTATGATTATCCTGCAGAGTTGTAAATGAAGACTTCCTGTGTTGCTGAAAGCTGCTCTTTCAACGTTGTTGACGCAAGCAACAAACATAACATTCTGCAAGCTTTGCATGCCTTTGTATGCACCCTATCTGGGCTTGTGAAGGCGGATTTCCACTCACACCACCAATACTTCGCCATTCGTGACCTCTTGTATTTGATTCGTTCACTTTTAATGCATATCTCTCCTCGCTAAATATGGATAAATATATAAATAAAAAACCCTTTTACTGTGTTTTATTCTCTGATTAAACAGGTGCACATAAGGTGTGTTGGGAATCGGATTTATGATGCTACAGTTCCATTATTTGTTTATGAGGGCGAACCCGGGAGCGCCAAATCTGCATTTGTGAGTTTATTATTTGATGGGAACCACTGACGTGTTCTGGGAGCACCTTATGTCTATGCAGACTGGAGAGTGCTCTTGTAGGAAGGAGGACCCTATGCTACCTTAGAGGCGCAAGATGTGATAGAGAGGAATTTCGATTTAACGCGCACAAACACACACACAAACACCAAAAACCAAAGTGGGGGCATTTCTCGTACATTATGTACTATAAAGATGCTAAAACTAATCCCTTGTAGTCAGTACAGTGAATCCATTTAAATTGGCCGACTTATCAAATCCAGAGCCACCATGTTCGTATCAATACTAAAAAGTGTCCGCTTAAGCTGACGTTGACCTACATGGTCGACCATTATTGTTGACATACAATTTGACCACCAATGGGTAATTTCTATTAAAATGAGTTTGTTTATATCGACAAGTGTTATACAGTAGTATTGTTATGCTCATTTTATATACCAAGCAGATTGGACAGCAACATAACTACTGTCTAGTTACACATAGGGCTGGGGGATACGTTTTTCATTATTGATATTTTTTATGATTTATGGAAAATATGGACCAGGAGAGAAATTTTCACATTTTTATTTCAAATGCAAACCTTCCTCTGATTACAGTATAATCCCCTCAGCTATCAAGGCAGAAAGGAAAGGAAATATGTCAACACAACCATGGAAAACACTCAATCAATAAATGTAAACACAATTCTAAAATCACAGTAAACACTTAACAATGACCTCTTTAAATTTAAGGTGAAAAATAAGGAATATGTAAGAACATCTTAATAAAGTGTAAATAAATAGTGCAAAGTGTGAAAATGTAATCATTGAAAAACCTGAGAAGAACAGGTTTTTGTGCCAGGAAGTTATGTGGTCCGTGTAACATTTAATTTGGTCTGTTATCCTTATTTAAGTACATTTGTTATGCAGTAATTATTATTAAAATGTTATTGGACCAAATTATTAATTTAAAGTAGCACATATGTTATATTTTATTATTTATTTTAGTTATACAGTCCTGCTTTTTAGTTCCTGCCTGTTATTTCTAAACATCCGAATAGGGAACGGACATGGGTTGAAAAGAAAAGATGAGCACGGCGAAGCCTTACGGATTGTTCGGAAAAATCTACAAAACTGCCCTACCGTTGAGGTGACTTTTCCTGTTTTAGCCACAATTTATTTGCTCTCTGCAGCACTCATTTTTAATTTCTCTTCTCACTCCGCGCAGAGAATCAACAGTGAGATGGTGCAACCAAAATTGATAGTTGATACTGTTACGCGATTGGCTGTTTATCGTGTCCCTCTTATTGCCCACGACCACTTCCTGTTTTGCTTGCATACCAGACCGCGAGTGCCTTCATGCAACCAACCATGATTAATTTTTTTCCGCTTTCTTCCGACCAAAAAATATATGTTTAACCAACTTAATGTAATGTATTTTATATTGATTACATGTTTATCACGATATATATTAATATCATTTTATCGGCCCAGCCTTAGTTACACAGTATTAAAACATCTAATAATGCAGCTGAGATAGGCTCCAGCACCCCCCGCGACCCCGAACGGGACAAGCGGTAGAAAATGGATGGATGCATGGATAATGTGACTTCCTGTTCAGCGCAAAGTAAGTGTCAAAATAAAAGCTTAGCGGTATTAACCTGGATTCGACCACAGCAACTAACAAAATGCACCTGTTTGATTTTGAAAATTAAATGTTATATTTGTATATTGTTAACTGGATATAAAATTACCAAAATTGGGATATATTGCACAGCACTACTGATAAGTAATGAATTCATTTTATTTTTAGAATATGCTGAGGGTCAATTAAAGCGAGCTGTGGGCCACACTTTGGACAACCCTGGTATAAATTGAGCAGTCGTGTGCACACCGACCTATACACCTCCCAATGTCTTTACTTAAATCACAGTTGGGTTGCATATGACGTCATATCCGTTTTTGTTTTTCGCGGCTTAGTTCACACGATGGTCAAACAGCTTGAGCGTAGCATTAAAACAAGTGAGAGTGAGTGTAAAGTTTAAGCAGAAAATGCCGTATTGCTGTTCTGTTCTTGGGTGTTCCAATCGTTCAAATAGAGATAATGATAGTGTTTGACAGCAGAACTACATGTTCAAAAAGACAAGAGATTTCATTAATTAGTTTGTGTTCTTTTGTGGTTGCTATGCCTAAATATAACTACGAAGACCTGCTTGTGCAAATAAACTAACATAATGTTAAGTCCTAGTAATACATATTTTAATTGTTGGTCCAATCCACCGTATTTTCTTTCTCGATTTTCATTAAAAAAATGAAACGCTTAGTTGTGTTGTGCAGGAAAGACTAGTGCTTTATTCAACACAGATGACCACATTGTAGCATCATTGGGGATATTTTTTTTAGCATCAAGAACATAGCCTTAATAGTATTAATAAACTAGATGAATAAATCTCTCGTAAACTCAACAATATATAATGAATCTTGATATTGCTAGCAACATTACTGAACAACAGGGATATATACAGCTAAATAATGAGACAAAATATACTTAACACCATAAAAACAACTGCAAACATGAATTGTAGATGAGACTAATATTTGTAGCAGGATATCAACTGCAAACAAACTTATCCTTTCTCCCAGTAGCATTACGATCACAGCAGCACGGCACTCGTTATGTCAATCCAATACGTGACTTAGCGATGCATAAATAAGTCCGAGTTTGTCTTTCACAGATTAATGTTTAATTTGTGGACCCTTCCAGATGTAAAGACATGATGTGCCTCCAATTTTTTTCCTCTCTATATACCATGAGCAGTAATGTCTTGGTGATGATAAATAGTTTAAATTAAAAAAATAAAAAATAAATTCTTAGGCGAATAAAAATCCACTCCATCCCATTTTAAATATTTTTTCTTGATCACTTTTTATATTTGCCTCTAACCCTTTCAAAATACACCCAAATCTACACTGATTCAGGTCAATAAACAGGAGCCTAATGGGGCTCTAGACCATCACCTGAAACCCAGAAGTGCCTGGATGTCCCTCAAGGTCACATGATTGCAACCCACCTATTAATTTGTTCAATAAAATTAAGCCAAAAAAGCAGTACATTAAATTGGTTATCTGTCTTGAAAATGCATTTGCATGTTTTTTTCCCGTTCATTCATGTGACAATGACAGATCATTCATGCGAAGGTCATTGTCTGAGTGATGTAATACATCGCAAGTATTGTGCTTTTCTAAAGGATGCACCTAAAGCTTGTGACAATGTAGCAATGGCGGGTGATTTGGTTCGCTTTTTGTGCTTCTTGTTACATAGTAAAGCAGTAACATTTTTAATGAAGATTTTAATAGATGTTTTACTTTCTTGTAGTCAGACAAGATTTAGGTATAGCAGATGCAGATTTTAGCTGATGTATTATTGATGGCTATCCACAGACTTTGCAAAGCATAGACTAATTTAGGTCAGGCTTGCGCTTGGATTTTTGAAGCATGAATAACAACTGAAGATATACATGAAGATTCATAATTCTCAGGGGGAAACACTTCCTTTTCTTTTAGCTTGATGAACCAAATGCAAATGGAGAGTAGGGTGTGTGTGTATGTCCGTGTGTGTGTGTGTGATGCTGCCAACAGTGCCTGCCTGTGGGCAGCCACTTCCTCTATTGCCTCCAGAGCAGGACTGCAGCCTTTCAGGCCCTCCTGAAATAACCCCCACAGACTGCCTTTCATAGGGGGACAGAGGGACTGTGGTACACTTGACGCTTGTTTGCTGGCTGCTCACCCATCAGCTACTCGAATGGCTTTGTGTTTAGTCAGTTGCTGTGGTAACGTTAGCCCCAGTTTGGGCTGCGGGTTGCAATGAGCACCCTTTGCATACTGACCAGTAAGGCCTTGACATTGATAACAGTGCATATAAATTTGGGCAGTGGGAATGTTTTGCAGTCTTATGCAGCACCCAACCACCTAAAACGTTAATGTGTCTTGTATTCATGTTAGCGTTTGAACTACCGGGTGGTGCACTAGCTTGCTTTTCCAGGAAATTAACAATAACACTGGTTTGTGAGTTTACCAAAGTGTGGTTTTTAATCAAGAATTGTACAACGACTTTAATTTTAAACGGTAATATTAATGGGGTTTTTCCTAGGTTGGCAAGATACCTGCGGCGATGGGGGCGTGGTCACATTACATCATCGTATAATTTGCTCTCGGGCTGCACAATTTTGCTGCACAACCTATTTGTGAGTTTTCTCTCCAAAATTACGATTGTGATTTTATTATCTTTTTACATATAAATGCATAAAACTAAAAATTATGAGTGAAGGAAGACATGTCATCAACATATTCTTGTCTCAAGGTGCATGGAAAGTGGGATTGATCCTCCAGCGTGCAGGTAATTTGAGTTTAACTGCTGTTGGATTGATGATGGAAATGATTTCATAAGGGCCAACATACCGGGGTGCAAGTTTCTTTGAGTCCACTTTGAGGGGAAGGTCTCTAGAGGAAAGCCACACCTGCTGACCTGGCTGGTATACAGGTGCCGGCCTTCGGTGTAGGTCCGCATATCGACGATTTCGGTCCACAGAGCTGAGGAGGGCAGCACGAGCATCTTTCCACACCTTGCGGCAACGCCGCATCTGAGCCTGAACTGAAGGTACAGAGATGTCATCCTCCTCAACAGGAAACAACGGGGGTAGGTAACCTAAGGATACCTCAAATGGTGACACTCCCGTGGCCGCACAGAGTTGTGGGCATACTCAATCCATACCAGGTGGGTGCTCCAGGAGGAGGGGTTCTTGGCAACGACACATCGGAGGGCCGCTTCTAGGTCTTGATTTGCCCGTTCCGTTTGCCCATTAGACTGAGGGTGATAACCCGAAGTCAGACTCACAGTGGCTCCAATGGCCCTACAGAAAGCCTTCCAAACCTCCGAAATAAACTGAGGCCCTCTATCCGAGACCACATCTGAAGGAATTCCATGAAGACGGAACACATGCTGGACCATGAGGTTGGCTGTTTCCAGGGACGTGGGGAGTTTGGGTAGAGCCACGAAATGCACTGATTTGGAAAATCTGTCCACTATAGTGAGGATAACAGAATTTCCCTGAGAAGGCGGGAGGCCAGTGACAAAGTCCAGTGATATATGAGACCAGGGGCGGCTTGGGATTGGCAAGGGATGGAGTAGGCCAGCAGGTGGTCGATTGGAGGATTTTCCACGGGCACACACAGAACAGGCAGACACAAAGGCACGGGTATCAGCATCCATGGTAGGCCACCAAAAGTGTCGCTTGAGGAGAGTCATGGTGCGGCCAACTCCTGGGTGGCAGGCAAACAAGGAAGTGTGTGCCCACAGAAGAACCTGTGAACGTACAGAGTCAGGCACAAAAAGGCGGTTATCAGGACCATTACCCGGGTCTGGTTGGTCTTGCTGAGCCCTTCGGACCACCGACTCAATCTCCCAAGTCACTGCGGCCACCACACAAGACGCCGGAAGGATAGGCTCAGAACTGGTGGGATCCTCCGAAATGAACTGACGTGACAGGGCATCCGGCTTGACGTTGCGGGATCCTGGACGGTAGGTCAGTGTGAAGCGGAATCGACCAAAAAACAAAGCCCACCGGGCCTGGCGGGAATTGAGGCGCTTGGCAGACTGAATGTAGGTCAGGTTTTTATGGTCTGTCCAGATGATGAATGGGTGTTCTGCTCCCTCAAGCCAGTGCCTCCATTCCTCCAGAGCGAGTTTGACAGCCAGCAGCTCCCTGTTACCTACATCATAATTGCGCTCAGCAGGTTCTAGCCGATATGAGAAGAACGCGCCAGGATGGAGCTTCTGGTCCTTGGCAGAACGCTGGGATAGTACAGCCCCCACTCCAGACTCTGAGGCATCAACTTCCAAGATGAACTGGCGTGAGGAGTCAGGATGAATCAGGACAGGGGCTGTGGTAAAACGTCTCTTAAGCTCCTTGAAAGCAGCGTCAGCCTCTGCTGTCCAAGTGAATGGGACAGACGGAGATGTGAGTCTTGTGAGGGGTGCGACCACTTGACTGTAGTTCCGGATGAACCGGCGATAAAAGTTTGCAAAGCCAAGAAAGCCCTGGAGACATTTAACTGAGGTTGGTTGAGGCCAGTCCACCACAGCTCGCACCTTTTCGGGGTCTGCCTTCACCTGACCACTCTCAATGATGAACCCGAGGAACCTTGTGGACTGAACATGGAACTCACATTTTTCTGCTTTAATGTAAAGCTTGTTCTCAAGAAGGCGCTGGAGCACTTGTCTGACATGAACCACATGTTCCTCCGGGTTGCGGGAGAAAATCAGGATATCATCCAGGTACACAAAGACGGAGCGGTTAATCAGGTCTCGGAGGACATCGTTCACAAGAGCTTGAAAAACTGCTGGGGCATTAGTCAAGCCAAAGGGCATAACCAAGTATTCGAAATGACCAAGTGGAGTCTTAA
This sequence comes from Entelurus aequoreus, assembly GCF_033978785.1. NCBI lineage: Eukaryota > Metazoa > Chordata > Actinopteri > Syngnathiformes > Syngnathidae > Entelurus > Entelurus aequoreus. The sequence continues at coordinate 33,491,694 of NC_084742.1, read as the reverse complement.
ATGCTGTTTTCCATTCGTCACCAGCTCGGATTCGAATCAAATGGTAGGCATTGCGAAGGTCTAACTTGGAAAACACAGTCGCTCCTTGGAGGGGTTCAAAGGCAGATGCCAGCAAAGGCAGTGGGTATTTGTTTTTAATGGTGATGTTAATCAACCCTCAAAAATCTATACAGGGACGTAGAGTGCCATCTTTCTTACCCACGAAGAAAAGACCTGCACCGAGTGGGGAAGATGAAGGTCGAATAATGCCTGCAGCCATAGAGTCATGGATGTACTTTTCCATCGCCTCTCTCTCAGGGCGGGACAGGTTGTATAACCGACTAGAAGGCAGGGGAGCTCCTGAAAGCAGGTCAATGGCACAGTCATAAGGGCGGTGCGGAGGGAGGGACAGTGCGTGTTGCTTGCTGAAGGCCTCTTCTAAGTCATGGTAGACAGAGGGAACCTTGGACAGATCTGGGGGCTCTATGACAACTGAAGAGACTGTGTCCTCAGCAGGGGAGCGGGCAGACCGCAGGCAGGTGGAGAGAAAGTAGGAGCTCCAGCTCACCACTTTGGCTGCAGCCCAGTCAATGTGAGGATTGTGAAGTCTTAACCAGGGCTGACCAAGGACTACAGGAGCATGAGGAGAAGAGATTATATGGAATTGGATTTGTTCAAGATGATTACCGGAGACAAGGAGGTGCACAGGTTCTGATCGGTGAGTGACACGGGCAAGGAGTCGACCAGTCAGGGAATTGGCTTGCAAGGGTGAGGGAAGTGGCTCGATGGTAATGCCCACTTGGGAAGCAACGTCGGCGTCCAAAAAATTCTCATCCGCCCCCGAGTCCACCAGAGCAAGGAGAGACAAAGACTGGGATTGCCAACGGAGAGTAGCAGAAAACTGCATTCGGCATAGGGACTTAGGGGAGGAGACAGCTTGGCTCACCAGAACCCCCACTGTTACTGGTGAGCCTACTCTTTTGGCCGCATAGAACAGGTGGCAAGGAAATGGCCAGGTTGACCACTATAGAGACACACACCTGCCCTCCTTCTGCGGAGGCGCTCTTCAGGTGTAAGGTGAGCCCGGCCCACCTGCATGGGCTCCTCAACAGGGGAACTGGAGGTTGAGGCTGTGCACATTGGCAAGTTGGGCCCGGCCGGCCTGGGTCTAAAGCTGGGGGGTTCCGATGACCTGCAAGGCACGGGGTCAGCTTGCCACTGGGCCATCTGGTCAGAGATGTTGATAGCTGCAGTAATAGCTTCGTCTAGGGACAGCTGCTCATTCCTCAGAGCAATCTCCCTTCCAATGACCCGACTAAGCCCATTCTGGAAAGCAGTGAGAAGGGCCTTGTCATTCCAGCCAGACTCCACAGCTAGGGACCGGAATTCACAGGCAAATTCTCTTACTGAGCTTTTCCCTTGACGAAGTCGCAACAACTGCTGACCTGCTTGCTGCCCTCGTATGGGGTGGTCGTAGACCCGCTTCAGTTCTGCAGATAGTGCAGCAAAGGACTGGACTGCGGGGGATCCTTGCTCACGAAGGGCATTAAAATAACTCAAAGGGGGCCCCTGTAGCAGGTTGGCTACGTAAGCGATTTTGGCTGCCTCACGGCCAAAGCGAGAGGGCTGAGCATCAAAAGCAAGCTGGATCTGAGTTAAAAATTCACGACATGTGCTAGGATTGCCAGAGTACTTATCAGGCGGGGGGATGTGTGGCTCTGCAGCAGGAACAGCAGGGGGTGCAGATGGTGCAGGTGGTTCGGGTTGTGGTTGAGCTTGTTGGTTGATGAGAGTGGTCAGCTGGGTGGAAACGCGTGACATCTGGTCAATAAGTGTCTGTAGTAGTTGGTCATGGTTTCCCAAATGCTGTCCTTGATTGGCAAGGGCCTCTCTCAAACGGTCAAAATCTGCTGGGTCCATTGAAAAGGGCCAGATCGTTCTGTCACGATTGGTAAAACTGGTGAACCCAAATGCAGAAAAGACAAACAGGATTAAAGTTCAAGGGTTATTATTAATAAAACCAGAGGGAAAGGAGGGAGCTCGTAGTCTTTGGCTTTGCAGTCCAGGAGAGCACACTGAGGCTAGCAGGCTGAGGCTAGCAGGCCGAGGCTAGCAGGCCGAGGCTAGCAGGTTGAGGCTTGCGGGCTGAGGCTGGCGGGCTGAGGCTAGCAGGCTGAGGCTAGCAGGTTGAGGCAGGCACACACGGCAGGTAGGGAACTGAAGGCAGAGGAAAAAACAGGGGTAGAATGAGGAGCCAAAAAATACAAAAAATGGCGGATTCGCAAGATTATCAAAAGTGCTAGACTTCTAGAACAAACGGGCGAGAAGCGTTACCACATGTATAAGGTGAAACGATCTGGCGATCGCGCCGAGAGAAGTCCAAACATTTGAAGGCTGCAGGTGATGAGTTGATGGCAGGCAGGTGAGTGATTAGAGTGCTGGGATCAGCTGTGCCAGGCTGAGAGCTGTTTTGCAGCGCTGTTTTCGGTAATGAAAGTCTTTTTTCGGCGGCCAAATTTTCGGTGCATCACTCACTAGTCAATAGTGCACAAATAATAAGCTATATACATTAGCGTTCAAAAGTTTGGGGTCACCCAAACAATTTTGTGGAATAACCTTCATTTCTAAGAACAAGAATAGACTGTCGAGTTTCAGATGAAAGTTCTCTTTTTCTGGCCATTTTGAGCATTTAATTGACCCCACAAATGTGATGCTCCAGAAACTCAATCTGCTCAAAGGAAGGTCAGTTTTGTAGCTTCTGTAACGAGCTAAACTGTTTTCAGATGTGTGAACATGATTGCACAAGGGTTTTCTAATCATCAATTAGCCTTCTGAGCCAATGAGCAAACACATTGTACCATTAGAACACTGGAGTGATAGTTGCTGGAAATGGGCCGTTATACACCTATGTAGATATTGCACCAAAAACCAGACATTTGCAGCTAGAATAGTCATTTACCACATTAGCGATATATAGCAGTGTTTCCCATAAACTGCCAAGATACCTGTGGCGGTGCGGGCGTGGCTATGGGCGTGGTCACCATGACATCATCGAGTAATTTGTATAATTTACTACAATGATATGATTTTCTCTAAAAAGGCTCAAAAAATGTATACTTACTAATTCATGATAACAGTTTTGTTTTAAACGTCCATCCATCCATCCATCCATCCATCCATCCATCCATCCATTTTACAATATAATTACAACACTTTATGTATATATTTATATACAGATTTGAACAATAAGTTATTCACTGAAATATATTTATTAATTGTGGTTCTTACAAAAAATATCTTATAAAATATAAAAGCTAAAATGTCTCTTAAAGCTCTGCCCCTTTAATTAGTTCATACTAAATAATTTAACTTTAGCCTACTACTACAACCATATTATTTACCAGCAACATAAAGTGAAACAGAGGCAGAGGTGTCCTGCCACAGTCAGTAACAAATAAACAGAAAACAGTAGTGGTCAAATATAAATAAGGCAACAAGAGAAGTATCCTACACTTCTCTTTTGTAAAGTAAATCTGAACAGCCTATATGGGCATCTACATCAACTATATGATTTGCCTGAGAAGCTGGACAGGACAAAAAAAAATAAAAATATATTTTTTATTTTTTATTTTTTTAAATTTATGGCGGACGTAGTTCTTTCGTGGCGGGCCGCCACAAATAAATGAATGTGTGGGAAACACTGTATAGAGTGTATTTCTTTAAAGTTAAGACTAGTTTAAAGTTATCTTCATTGAAAAGTACAGTGCTTTTCCTTCAAAAATAAGGACATTTCAATGTGACCCCAAACTTTTGAACGGTAGTGTACATCCATTTATACTGTGACGACCTGCTGGTGGTAATAATTTATGTTTGTGTAGTTTTTATTTGATTTTCATTGCTCCCATGATCACGCACCCTACCTGAAAGGGGATTGGCCAAGAATGAGGAAGTGTTGTTGTGTTTCTGGGGAAGCATGGAGACGAAAGTGTGTGTATTGGATCGGTTAAATTAGGCTGGTTGTTAGCATGAGATTGGCAATAAAAGTTTAAAATAGCGTCAGACTTTGGACTTCTTCTGGAGGCTACAATTCATTATTTTACTCTTAATTTGTTTTAATGTAAAAAACCCTTATTTTAAAGGTATGGCGGCTTCAATTTTGCCGTGGCGGCCCGCCACAATCAGTAAGATTAGGGGAAACCCTGTTTAGCAGTTGGGAGTTTTACCGCGGTTTATCATTATTATGGTAATCATTCCATCCCTAGCATACAGTGGAACCTGTTCATGTTGACTGATATCGTAAGCGTTTGTTAACATAACTGAAAAAGAAACTAGTTAAATGTAAATGTTTTCACATTTACTTGTAAGTCCGACGAAAGAGAAAAGAATGAGTGATGATAAAGGATTTTTTTTAATCTTATGGCAGTTTGTAAACATGGTTTCCTCCATATATATGCATGTGTTTCAAAGTTTGAATTCTTCTTATAATGTAGAGGTGTGCCATTAAGCTTTTATACATGCACACGTCATTCTTCCAGTGGATAACAATCTAAAAACATTTTTTTATAAAAAATGGGTGCACTTTGTTAGTTGATGAGGTGGTATCAAGGTAAGTACCGGTATGACTTAATTTCAAAGCTTACTTTGCACTGAACAAGTCACTGTGCTTTCTTTATTGCTGTGTACCTACAATCGACAGTATAGTTGTTGTTGTCTTTTCACGCTGCTTAGCTATAATGATGAAATTAACAATACAATGCTGGTTGAGTGCCAGGTCTATCTGGCAGCAACATGCTGAGGCCTTTGTCCAGCAGTAGATCGATAACGGCTGATGATGATGATGATCATAATGAACAATACTTTAATATGTCGATACGTGGACCCATTTTTTTAATAGACAGAAGCAGTTTAACATGTATATATGTATCGACTTAAATGGGCACTTTTTAATAATATGAACATAGACAAAGACAAATGGCTAAATAAAAATAAATGTGCCATTGCAGAGTGCGAACATAAAGTGCAAACATTAGTGAAAAAATAAGATTATGCACGAAAGGCAGATACTATACAAGGAACACATTCTACTGCTCACAGTATATATAGGACATACAGTATGTCTTTGCCAATTAAAACGCTATTGCATGCATTACTTATGTGCGCCTTTGAGAGGTGGATGAATATGGGGGTCCCTCGGTGTACGGCCGGTGCACAGCCGGTGCACGGTTTTGCGGCGGTGGCGGGTGGCCCGCTCTGTTAGCAACCAATTTCAATTTGGATGATTAACTTCACGCCGCGGGCAAACGATGGCGGTTGAGGAAAGAAGAAAAGTGTTTTTTACTGCTTAACTTGTCGCCACAGCTCGATAATTTGATTCGATGTGCACACCAACACAGCTTTGCCGTGCAGTTTGTTGGTTTATGCACGCGAGAGCATTTCCGGGTTTGCAGGAACGAGTGGGAGGATGCCTTGAAAACGGCGAGGCGTGCTGTACCCACATTTTTCAGGGTTAAAATGTGGGTCACCCTACGGGAGAGAAGGGCACTAATGTAATAATGCATTTATTTTTCCTAATATTACCCCTCCTTCCGCCCGAATGCAGCTGAGATAGGCTCCAGCACCCCCCACGACCCCAAAAGGGACAAGCGGTAGAAAATGGATGGATGGGTGGATTTTCAGGAGCTACAGGTGACCAGCTGATCAAGTGTGAGTCACCCTCTCACTCACTCTTACTCGCTCTCACATGAGTCCATTCTCTTTCCGTCGCCCCCCGGTGGTTGGCTGACTTTTGGTTGTGAATGTGCTTGAATTGATACGCAGCGGAGCCTGCCTTTTAAAATGGTAATATCTCCAGCAATCACCCTCATTTAATCGTAGCGCCCAAAATTGTGATCACAATTAAAATGTGATTAATTGTGAAGCCCTACTACTAGGTTAATCAGAATTCCACTCTCGTTGTGACCACTCATGCATTTATCACACTGCATTTTCTACAGACAGTGTGATAGCTCTTTTTGGTACTTTTGTACGACGTACAATACGGCCACACTTTTGTAGTAGTTCTCGTCCTCTTACGCCCCGTTTACACTGAGCCGGATAAGGTTATCCAGGGTAAATCACATCTAACCTTATCCGTGTCCACACACAACAATACCACCGTTTAAGACCTCTGGCCCCCTCCGTCCGCCGGCGCAGCGCGATCTAGTATGCATTTGGAAAACCCCCACCCAAAAAACACCACCTGAGCGTCCATCGGCTCCAATCTCTCCAGTAGAAGACTTTACTTCACTGTGAAGTTATTTAAAAGAGCTATATTGTAAATAGTTTGCTGTGCATTTTACAGTTGTTTGCTGTGTTTTGTGTGCAAGTTTTTAAATTAAAATGTATCTCCTTTGAACAATATCCAGTGTTGTGGTGTTTCAATTAACTAGAATCCAGTGTGCCGTGGGGCCCTATTGTAGTGAATCACACCTGAGACATCATACATGAATCACATCTTTAATCGACATGAGAAAGTAGACAATGCGATAAAGAACATTTTACAACAATTACAACAATTAATCTAGACAGAGACTACCCAAAGTATTGTTGTTGTGGGTTGACTCTGCGGTTGGGGTATTCTTTTGTGAGATATGGCGTCAGGGCATAAGCTGGGTCACCCAAAATAAAAACAGGGACCGGATCTTCATCTTCCAGCAGTTGTTTGGGACACGAGGGTTTGGTTCCATCTTTCAGCTGCACGCTAATGGCGTAGTTAGCGAAGATGCGGGCATCACGCACGCTGCCTGGCCATTTCACAGTCACACCCATAAAGCAATATTTGTATCACACACTGGCTGTATCACATCTATGGGAGGAAGGGACAAAGTTCTTCGGTAAATAGACTCACAGCTGACTCGGACATTTGAAAGTTCTCTTGCCGCCTGAGAAGTGTCGTATCCGAAATAGCTGCAATTGCCCGTTGCCTTCTCTTAAGGTATTGATTTGTGATTTCCAAAAGCGCCTGTACATGTAGAAGGAGAAACACGGGCATGTCTGGATGATCCGCCTCCATCTTTGTTATAAAGCTGACAATGGCACGTTCTTTCTGATGTCTCTTCCTGTGTGTAGCGCGGTCTTTCTGGCGTCACTTCCTGTGTGGGCGGGGTCTTTCTGGCATCACTTCCTCTCCGAACTCACTTTGTAAACGATCAATGAGTCCATACAAAGCTAAGTGCCAGAGATTCAAGAATTACACGGCTGACTTACCCGTGTAAAAATTTGTCAGAGGAGGGGGACCTTAAACGCTGGTTTAGTGTGGCTGAAACGGGGCTTAGGCTAAATAATTATTTGTTTAAGGCGTTAAACGACTTAGTGTAGACATGGCCTTAGACATATTATCTCTTGTATGTTATGTCCTATGGCTTGCTGAAACATACTAAACCATTGTGGTACTCTCCATGTGCAACTCTTCAGTAGTACTTTTACATTTTGGTTATATTTGCATGACAACAACCTTGGAATCTCTGCTCCTAGTACAGTAATTACATTTTTTTAATACCTTTTGTCAGCAAGTTTGTGACTTGTGAATAAAGACTTTGCTGCAGTCGTGCAGAATCTGCGCTCTTTGCTGGAAAAGCCAAACGCTAAAGCGGGGGGTGTCGCAAGCGTAGACCGGGGGCCATTTTTTATAAGTGCAAAAAATCAACACCAGGAATAGGGGACAAAAGATCAAAAAGGTTTAATGTAGACAGAAGTTGAAATGTTGACGCTAATAACACAAAGCTGACAAGCAGGCTGGTTTTTCTATAAGTGTATCAAACTTGTTTGCATTTTGGATTTTTTTTTTTCGGTCAACAGTTCGATTTTTTTTTTAATAGCCCTTGTCATATTATGAAAATAAAATTAATTTATATTACTGTAATTTTAATTTGTCATCCGTAACACATAGCTAAGATGTCTATTAGGGGTGTAAAGGTATTGTAGATACCGCAGTATTACGGTTTTAAAGTCTTCACAATAAGGCTGTGACGTATCAAACAAAAACTTGGTGTGTAGTTTTTCTCTAGCGCTTTAGCGTTGGCGGGGTTTGAAAATAAACTACATCTTCCAGACTGCTCTGTGCACCGTGGAATGCTGTTAGCAAAAAAGTGAAGTGTGTTTGTATTAGATGAGAGGAATTGTTTTTTTGGACTTTTCCTGACAGATTCATCAAAATGCATAACTATTAGAGTTACGTTGCTAACAAACAAACAAATCCTAGTGAAAACATAACCTTTTTTTGCGGAGGTAAGAAAGTCTGCGCTCTGCAAAGCAAAGCGTGCCACTTTCATAGTGAGAGTTTCCAAGGCGACACGTAGGGTTGGGTATTGTTTGAATTCGAACGATTCCGATTCTTTGTTTCGATTCCGATTCCTGACGATTCTCGATTCCGATTCTTTTAAGAGGCAGGGTCAAAAAAAAGTTTAGGATATTTTAAATGAGCTAGCTAACCTACAGTCTTTCTGAATGAAATAGTCTGACATTCTCCAGCAATTTTAATTCTATTAACTTTTTATGAACTTTACTATAAATTCCTCACAGGGCTGTTTTCAACTAGAATATAAATATCAAATCTATGAACTTGACCATGTTAAGCGGCCACCTACTATAAGAAGAACGCGATAAACCATTGTCAATGCATTTAACCACCCGACTTGTTTCTTGACCAGTTTATATTTGCATTTGGATTTTTTTGGGGTGGCTACATTTCAAGTTGTTGTATTGTTGAAACATTCACTTTCCACAAATCTAGTTGTTTTACATAGGCTCAGGGAATGACATTCTGTTAATGCACTGGAAATGCCTGGCGTGCTAAACTTGTCAAGACTGAGAGGAGCCTTAAAGATACAAAATGTGTAGGGTGTAATTATGTCCGATGGGGGTTGTTGGGGATGCCCCCCCCTCTGGTGTTGATGGTTTTCCTGGAATGTGAAGAATTTCTCAGGCTCCTCCTCAGACAAAGGCTGAGTCAGTACTCTTTCTGGTTCTTTTGGCGCTCAATCGTTCCAATCCCCAAGGAGTGGTTCTGACGTGTCCTAAGCAGTTGGGATTTAAAGATAGGGATTGTTGAGCTTTGTTCTGCGCAGCTTATTCTCTTGGTTAAAAACTACAGTTCTCCCATTAATTTGAATCAGCCCAATCCTGTGATACATTGGGTAGTCAGCATGGAGGCATGCAGAAAACATTTTTGTGAGGCAAACTTTCATAGTGCTTTACTTTGCAATTGTTCCCACAAATTATGCTGGAGGTTTTGATTTATAGTTTTAGCTTAGCTTTTTTTTAATGTTGCATCAATTTAGCTGTTTTTATGTCTACTATATGGCGAGGGCTAGGTGATTAATCACAAAATAATCAAAACAGATATTTAATGCTCCCTCTACTAATATACCATCACCCTAAAATGCACTATTGGTTGTGTGAAGGCTGCCAGAAAAGCATCAGCATCATCCTGTCTGCGATATAGCAGCGTTATGGAGAAAAACTCAAACTCTAAATTCAAGCATCTTGCACCCAAAAGGAATTCTGTGCCAGTTGTTTGGACACACTTTGGCTACTATAAGAACGACTTTGACTAAAAAGTAGAATAGTAGTTGACAGTGAGATAATTGTGCATTAACCAAAATCAAAGTAATTCATCGTGATATTGTTTTTGGACGGCGTGGCGAAGTTGGTAGAGTGGCTGTGCCAGCAATCGGAAGGTTGCTGGTTACTGGGGTTCAATCCCCACCTTCTACCATCCTAGTCACGTCCGTTGTGTCCTTGGGCAAGACACTTCACCCTTGCTCCTGATGGCTGCTGGTTAGCGCCTTGCATGGCAGCTCCCGCCACCAGTGTGTGAATGTGTGTGTGAATGGGTGAATGTGGAAATACTGTCAAAGCGCTTTGAGTACCTTGAAGGTAGAAAAGCGCTATACAAGTATAACCCATTTATCATTTATTTATTTATTTGTGATTATTAAAATAATTCACATTTCTGCACATCACATCGTAGTGGGGACTATTTTCTGGGTGCAAATTAACATTTAATACTATTGGGATGGGCTGTACATAAGCCTGTGCGATATATTGATTTTATCAGTATGCTAGGGTTTTTTTTGCAGACGAATAAAAACATTAAAAATTTATATTTGTCTCCTCTTACTCCGGCATACTTTTTGCCCTCATAAGCTTCCATAGCCGTTGTATGCCCCCTTACTTCTTTAGAGGAGATCCACAAACCGAGCAAATGGCAATGCTAACGTGAGTGAGACATTTGTTTCAAAGAAAAGCAACATTTCTTAAAAATAGGCAGCAGCACAACAAACTTATTTCAGCATCTGAAACAGCATCAAGCAGAGTGGGGGAAATGCAACTCTTAACAAGGCGAACAAGAACGCAACAACAACAAACTCTGTCTTAAAAGCAGCTTACTGTGGTGGAATCATTTACACAAGGTACCATGTGTGATGAGAAAAGGAGAACAATGCAGTGATTACTGTAGCAGCCGCTCAGCACATCCAAACCGGACAGCTCGTACATGCGTGTGCTGCTGCAAAACTCTTGTCCAATTTTAACACATGTATTCATCAATATAGTGATATATTGCATACATACATACCGGTGTATATATATATATATATATATATATATATATATATATATATATATATATATATATATATATATATATATATATATATATATATATATATATATATATATATACACACACAGTGGGGCAAAAAAGTATTTAGTCAGCCACCCATTGATTCTCAATGGGTGGCTGACTAAATACTTTTTTGCCCCACTGTATATATATATATATATATATATATATATTAGAGATGCACGGATAGGCAATTATTTCATCCGCAACCGCATCACAAAAGTCGTCATCCACCCGCCATCCACCCGAACTAACATTTTATCAAAACCACAACCGCCCGCCACCCGCCACCCACCCGTTGTTATATATCTAATATAGACGATGCAAGGCATTAGTGAGGTTAGAAAGCTTTTGCCTGTTAAAGAAAGGAGATTGATCCAATGCAGCAGAGACATTCAATGCGTGCCATGCATTGAATGTCTCTTGGCCACACATAAGGGGCTAAGAGATATTAATGTGTGATAATATTATTTATCATTATTATAATATTATTGTCATTTCCATTAAGAAAGTGTTGACTATTATTGTTATTTTTTCCCCCTGGTCTTTAGTATTCCCTTTTTTAGTTTGTCGCGTACCACGTTTGCTGCCGGCGTTGCCATCTTTTTATTTTTTTCTTCTTCTGTTGTGTTGTGTTGTGGTGTGCTGTGTCACGCCAAATTTCTTCCCCCTACAAAAACCTTCCCCCCCTATTTACTTCCATGGTCATGTTTCCTCTTACGTCATTGACAGCGATCGATAGCACTTCGGCTTTGACGGCCCATCGCTGGAAAGATACTTCGTCTTTGACAGCTGCTGGAATCTGAAGAAATCGATTATTGTTTTTTTTTTGTACAGGCGCGAAACAGGACAGTCGCGTGCCGGTTAAGGACCCCCAGCAACTTTGTGATTTTATTGGACGCAGCTCCGGTTTTTGTAGGGGGGAAGAAATTTGGCACGACAGCTGCAGCAGTGCCTGATGAATAATTGCCTGTTTCAAAGAGTGCTGCTCGTTTTTCGTATGTGGGTAACAACATTTAACTATGTATATATATTTCCAAATTGGTTCAACCGCCACCCGCCCGAATCTTATTTAAAATCTATTTTTTTCGTCATGCACCCGCCCGACCCGCGGATTATCCGCGGACTCCGCGGTTGTGTCCGCAAACCGCGCATCTCTAATATATATATAGACATCTCCATGTTATACTTAATTATTTGCATACATTGTACAATACTTTGTTTATATTCGATAATTGTATTCAAGACAGAAGTTTTTTAGTTTTCACTTTATTGATATGATTATTATTTATTTCTAATGATTATTCAATCAATCAATCAATCAATGTTTATTTATATAGCCCTAAATCACAAGTGTCTCAAAGGGCTGTACAAGCCACAACGACATCCTCGGAACAGAGCCCACATACGGGCAAGGAAAACTCACCCCAGTGGGACGTCAATGTGAATGACTATGAGAAACCTTGGAGAGGACCGCATATGTGGGTAACCCCCCCCCCCCCCAGCAGGAACCATCCCGAGCGGAGACGGGTCAGCAGCGTAGAGATGTCCCCATCCGATGAACAGCCTAGCAGTCCACCCCGGAGCAGAGTAGAAAAGAAAAGAAACGGCAGATCAACTGGTCTAAAAAGGGAGTCTATTTAAAGGCTAGAGTATACAAATGAGTTTTAAGATGAGACTTAAATGCTTCTACTGAGGTAGCATCTCTAACTTTTACCGGGAGGGCATTCCATAGTATTGGAGCCCGAATAGAAAACGCTCTATAGCCCGCAGACTTTTTTTGGGCTCTGGGAATCACTAATAAGCCGGAGTTCTTTGAACGTAGATTTCTTGCCGGGACATATGGTACAATACAATCGTCAAGATAGGCAGGAGCTTGACCGTGTAGTATTTTATACGTAAGTAGTAAAACCTTAAAGTCGCATCTTAGGTGCACAGGAAGCCAGTGCAAGTGAGCCAGTATAGGCGTAATATGATCAAACTTTCTTATTTTTGTCAAAAGTCTAGCAGCCGCATTTTGTACCATCTGTAATCTTTAATGCTAGACATAGGGAGGCCCGAAAATAAAACGTTACAGTAATCGAGACGAGATGTAACGAACGCATGGATAATGATCTCAGCATCGCTTGTGGACAAAATGGAACGAATTTTAGCGATATTACGGAGATGAAAGAAGGCCGTTTTAGTAACACTCTTAATGTGTGACTCAAACGAGAGAGTAGGGTCGAAGATAATACCCAGATTCTTTACCGAGTCGCCTTGTTTAATTGTTTGGTTGTCAAATGTTAAGGTGGTATTATTAAATAGATGTCGGTGTTGAGCAGGACCGATAATCAGCATTTCCGTTTTCTTAGCGTTGAGTTGCAAAAAGTTAGCGGACATCCATTGTTTAATTTCATTAAGACACGCCTCCAGCTGACTACAATCCGGCGTGTTGGTCAACTTTAGGGGCATGTAGAGTTGGGTGTCATCCGCATAACAGTGAAAGCTAACACCGTATTTGCGTATGATGTCACCTAGCGGCAGCATGTAAATACTAAAGAGTGCAGGGCCAAGAACCGAACCCTGGGGAACTCCGCACGTTACCTTAACATAGTCCGAGGTCACATTGTTATGGGAGACACACTGCATCCTGTCAGTAAGATAAGAGTTAAACCAAGACAAGGCTAAGTCTGACATCCCAATACGCGTTTTGATACGCTCTAATAAAATGTTATGATCAACAGTATCGAAAGCGGCGCTAAGATCAAGAAGCAGCAACATAGATGACGCATCAGAATCCATTGTTAGCAATAGATCATTAGTCATTTTTGCAAGGGCTGTCTCCGTAGAGTGATTTGCCCTGAAACCGGATTGAAAAGGTTCACAGAGATTGTTAGACGCTAAGTGTTCATTTAGCTGCTGTGCGACAATTTTTTCGAGAATTTTCGAGATAAACGGAAGGTGGGACACCGGCCGGTAGTTCACCATGAGGTCAGGATCGAGGTTAGGTCTTTTGAGTAGAGGATGAATAACCGCTTTTTTGAATACTAGGTGAACAGTACCAGAGGAAAGTGATAAGTTTATAATATTTAACACTGATGGACCTAATAAAACAAAAAGCTCCTTGATAAGTTTCCCAGGAATTGGGTCAAGTAAACATGTTGTTTGTTTTGTCCCATTTACACATTTTAACAATTCCTCCAATGTTATTTCATCAAAGAGGGAGAAACTATTTTGGAGGGCAGTGTCCGTCGTATATACAGTCGTATTTGTGTTAATAGAACCCAGTTGTAGCTGAGATGCATTGTCTTTAATCTCTTTTCTAATTACTTCAATTTTCTTATTAAAGAAATTCATAAAGTCATCTGCTGAGTGGGTGGAGCTACTGGGAGGAGTCCCTTGTTGGGTTAGCGATGCTACTGTACTAAACAAAAATTTAGGATCATTTTTGTTGAGGTGGATGAGATTTGAGTAATATTTAGCTTTAGCTGAGGTAAGCATGCGTTTATAAGTTATTAAACTATCACTCCATGCTTGATGGAAAACCTCAAGTTTAGTCGCACGCCATTTGCGTTCCAGCTTTCTACATGATAATTTCTGGGCTTTAGTTTCTTCTGTAAACCATGGGGTACGCCTTTTAGGGGCCCTTTTTAGCTTTAGCGGTGCTACACTATCAATGGTGTCGCGCAGGGTGTCGTTAAAGCTGTTAGTGAGGTTATCAATAGAGCCCACATAATTTGGGAATGGTGCCATTACCGAAGGCAGTAGGTCAGTAAGAGTCATCGTTGTGGCAGCATTAATGTTGCGGCTGCTATAGTAGTTATTATTATTATTATTAGTTTGTTGACAATGAGTCAGAACTTCGAATTTTATAAGGTAATGATCGGACATTACTTTAGTGTACGGGAGTATCGTAACTTTAGAGGTGGTGACACACCTGACAAGCACTAGATCTATCATATTACCGTTGCGATGCGTGGGTTCATTTATTATTTGTGTAAGACCACAGCTATCAATTATAGTCTGGAGCGCCACGCATGGAGGGTCCGATGGGGTATTCATATGGATGTTAAAGTCTCCCATTATGATTATATTGTCGGCGTGCGTCACTAGATCAGCAACGAACTCTGAAAATTCATTGATAAAGTCCGAATAGGGCCCTGGGGGGCGGTAGATGACAGCCAGGTGCAGAGGCAGCGGTGTGACAAACCTCACAGTAAGCACCTCAAACTAGTTATATTTATTATTTAGGTCCGAGGTAAGGCTAAAGTTTTTGTTGTATATTAGTGCAACACCCCCACCCCTTTTAATGGGACGGGCAATATACGTTCCCGTATAGCCAGGAGGAGACGCCTCACCCAGCGCAAAAAATTTGTCTGGTTTGAGCCAGGTCTCGGCTAGACCAACGACATCAAGATTGTTGTCTCTAATGACTTCATTAACTAATAACATTTTGGAAGACAATGACCTTATGTTTAAAAAGCCCATATTATAGGTAGTGGGCTGTTTTGAGGAGTTTTTGTTGAAAGTATCCGTAGTAGCAATATTAATAATGTTACGTTTATTATGCGTAGTGCACTTTAAATAATTTCGACCATATCTAGGAATTGATATGACAGGAATTTTTAGATTGTTTGCCACCTCAGTAAAATGCATGTCCACCTCTGACGCAGAAAAAACATTATGTGAGTTGTATATTATTCTAAGAGAATTACTATGTGTGCAGGGATTATCCAGCCTGGCGCTGGCTAGTTCTAGCTTAACAGACTCCTTATTAGCGCTTCTTTGTGGATTAGCATTTAGCTTTTTCGTTAGCCCCGTTAACAACAACGTTTATTGGTATCTTTATTGATTTATTGGAGTTTGATTATTTGCAAGGAAATTTTACAAAGATACATTTTTGTTTGGAGAAGTATTTTATTCAAGACAGAAGTCTGCCCTCTCAGAGGAAGCTCGTAATTTAGTTGTTTAAAAATAATTTAATAAAAAGTAACATTTTTATCAGGTTTAAAAAGAGCATTGTACAAATTAGAATTTTGCTGAGTGTAAGATGCAGTGTATGCAGTGTCATTTCAACAACTAGTTTTTGATCAACTAAAAGCAGAACTTGATTAGAGTTTTCTCTGTCATTTGTATTCATTGGTTTCTTTGAAAAGTAGGTAGAAAAACAGAAGAAATGCTGAATCTAATTTTTTGTGAAAACATTTTAGATTCCATTTTTAGGCCATATCTCCCCGGCCTAGCTCCACATCAAATCTGTTTTGATACCATTACATCCCTAATGGTAATGTGACTGCTGTGAAGAAGCTTTTGATATTATTGTACTAAACACAGTGTATATTATTATGAATTTGAAACCTGGGATTGACCCTCTTCCCCTTTAAAACAACTCCATCAATTTTTAAAGGTTAGTCCGATGATAGTGTGTGTCCAAGGTTTTAGTTTAGTGTCAGGGAAATATCACAATACGACTGGTTGGTATCCTTAACATAACTGCATCCTTTACATCAGGGGTCTCCAAAGTGCGGCCTGGGGGCCATTTGCGGCCCGCAGCTCAATTTTTATTGGCCGGCGACACATTCTATAGACAAACTAAACGGGTCCCAAATGAGAACAAAAACTATGAAAAATTCAACGGGACCAAATTCGTCAAAAATGGGACCTGAAAACCAAAATGGCTGACAACCTGAGCGTCTTACTGTATGAGGTCTTTGAAGATTTCTGTGTGTCCTGTCATGATGAAAAAGTGTACAAATTTCTTGTGAGACATGATATGTTTTTGAGTGTACTAAAGCCCCCAAAAGCATTTCAGTTGACGGTATAGTAGCAATTAGGGCTGGGCGATATGTCCTTTTTTTAATATCTCGATATTTTTAGGCCATGTCACGATACACGATATATATCTCGATATTTTGCCTTAGCCTTGAATTAACACTTGATGCATATAATCACAGCAGTATGATGATTCTATGTGTCTACATTAAAACATTCTTGTTCATACTGCATTAAAGGCCTACTGAAACCCACTACTACCGACCACGCAGTCTGATAGTTTATATATCAATGATGAAATCTTAACATTATAACACATGCCAATACGGCCGGGTTAACTTATAAAGTGACATTTTAAATTTGCCGCTAAACTTCCGGTTCGAAACGCCTCTGCGGATGACGTATGCGCGTGACGTAGCCCGGGGAACACGGGTATGCCTTCCACATTGAAGCCAATACGAAAAAGCTCTGTTTTCATTTCATAATTCCACAGTATTCTGGACATCTGTGTTCGTGAATCTGTTACAATCATGTTCATTGCATTATGGAGAAGGAAGCTGAGCAAGCAAAGAAGAAAGTTGTCGGTGCGAAATGGACGTATTTTTCGAACGTAGTCAGCAACAACAGTACACAGCCGGCGCTTCTTTGTTTACATTCCCGAAAGATGCAGTCAAGATGGAAGAACTCGGATAACAGAGACTCTAACCAGGAGGACTTTTGACTTCGATACACAGACGCCTGTAGAGAACTGGGACAACACAGACTCTTACCAGGATTACTTTGATTTGGATGACAAAGACGCAGACGTGCTACTGTGAGTATGCAGCTTTGGCTTCTAAACATTTGATCGCTTGACCGTATGTGCGCAACTTTTTTTTGCGTATGTACGTAACTTTTTTTTAAATATATAAGCTTTATGAACCTTGGGTTAGGTGAACGGTCTTTTGGGCTGAGTGATTGTGTGTGTTGATCAGGTGTTTGAATTGTATTGGCGTGTTCTATGGAGCTAGGAGCTAGCATAGGAGCTAGGAGCTAGCATAACAAACACGCAGGTGTTTTTATGCAGGATTAATTTGTGGCATATTAAATATAAGCCTGGTTGTGTTGTGGCTAATAGAGTATATATATGTCTTGTGTTTATTTACTGTTGTAGTCATTCCCAGCTGAATATCAGGTACCGTGAGTATGCAGCCTTGGCTGCTAAACATTTGATAGCTTGACCGTATGTGCGCGTCACGTACGTAACTTTTTAAAAATATATAAGCTTTATGAACCTTGGGTTAGGTGAACGGTCTTTTGGGCTGAGTGATTGTGTGTGTTGATCAGGTGTTTGAATTGTATTGGCGTGTTCTATGGAGCTAGGAGCTAGCATAGGAGCTAGGAGCTAGCATAACAAACACGCAGGTGTTTTTATGCAGGATTAATTTGTGGCATATTAAATATAAGCCTGGTTGTGTTGTGGCTAATAGAGTATATATATGTCTTGTGTTTATTTACTGTTGTAGTCATTCCCAGCTGAATATCAGGTACCGTGAGTATGCAGCCTTGGCTGCTAAACATTTGATAGCTTGACCGTATGTGCGCGTCACGTACGTAACTTTTTAAAAATATATAAGCTTTATGAACCTTGGGTTAGGTGAACGGTCTTTTGGGCTGAGTGATTGTGTGTGTTGATCAGGTGTTTGAATTGTATTGGCGTGTTCTATGGAGCTAGGAGCTAGCAGAGGAGCTAGGAGCTAGCATAACAAACACGTAGGTGTTTTTATGCAGGATTAATTTGTGGCATATTAAATATAAGCCTGGTTGTGTTGTGGCTAATAGAGTGTATATATATGTCTTGTGTTTATTTACTGTTGTAGTCATTCCCAGCTGAATATCAGGTCACCCCCGGCTCTCACAGCATCTTCCCTATCTGAATAGCTTCAACTCCCCACTAGTCCTTCACTTGCACTTTACTCATCCACAAATCTTTCATCCTCGCTCAAATTAATGGGGAAATTGTCGCTTTCTCGGTCCGAATCTCTCTCACTTCATGCGGCCATCATTGTAAACAATAGGGAACTTTGCGTATATGTTCAACTGACTACGTCACGCTACTTCCGGTAGGGGCAAGCCTTTTTTTTATCAGATACCAAAAGTTGCAATCTTTATCGTCGTTGTTCTATACTAAATCCTTTCAGCAAAAATATGGCAATATCACGAAATGATCAAGTATGACACATAGAATAGATCTGCTATCCCCGTTTAAATTAAAAAAAATCATTTCAGTAGGCCTTTAATATATGCTCATTTTAAACTTTCATGCAGAGAGGGAAATCACAACTAAGTCAATTGACCAAAACTGTATTTATTAAACAGTTATTAAGCAGTGGCACAAACATTCATGTTATTTCAAAACAGAAAGTGCAAGATTTTCAGAGACATTTTAAAACAAGCTATGAGTGCACTTTTGTGCATGATGTCACCAAGATGACATATCAAAACAACACTAAATTAAAGTGCACTTTTTGTACAGAACGCCACTACAATAGTTTAAAACAAATAAAGTGCACTTTTGTGCATGATGTCACACACGATATTTCAATAACTGTCAATTAAAAATGAGCTGCATAATAGGAAATCAAATCGCTATGTGGTAGGTTACTGCGGACGTAATCTCCTTCTGTTGTTCACTATTTTTTTCATAAGGTGTTGATGTGGAAATGGTTGCTTGGACATTTTGTTGGTGTGGCACCGAACGTAGATGTTGACATGCAGAGTAAGCACTCTTCATTCTCTAGCGGGTGACTTTTCATATGATGCTACATATTAGCAGTAATGCTACTTTTTGTAGCAACGCTTTTGCCCCACACTTGACAAATTACGGTTGTCTGTTCGACATATCCCAATTGAAGCCAAACCACCGCCAGACGATGCACCCCGTGCTGTTTTTCTTGGGAATTAATTCTTCCTTCATTTGTTACCAGATTCGCACCTTCTTTCTCTCGTATTACCACTCGCTCCACAGCTAACGTTACCCATGCTGCTACCTCTCTGCTCCAAGAGGGCGTATACGTATGTGACGTATGTAAGAAGGTGCGCTTGCTGTCTGTGAGAAGGAGAGACGAGAAAGAGTGAAAAAAAGCCTGTAGTGTAATGACCACAGCTAAAAGCAACTGCGTGAGAACTTTTACCGGTACTCGAATATCACGATATAGTCATTTTCTATATCGCACAGAGACGTGACGTATTCTCGAATATCACGATATAGTCATTTTCTATATCGCACAGAGACAAACCCACGATATATCGAGTATATCGATATATCGCCCAGCCCTCGTAGCAATATTAGTAAACACAAGCTTACTTTAGAGCACATTTAACATAAAGACAAATAAAATCATTATTAAAATGATCATGAATGATTGTATTCCTTTATCTATAACACAAAGCTAAGATGTAGAAGTGTTTTTCAAATGTTAGCATACGTTCACCTACGTTGTTTTGGTTTGAGTATTTTTCATATAGAAAATGTATAAAAGTAGCCCTCTCATCCTTAAATTTTTCTCTGTGTGGCCCCTCGCTGGAAAATGTTTGGACACCTCTGCTTTACAATATGGATATTTAAGACCCTATCCACACGAGCAAAGATACTTTAAAAGCTTTGAAAAAATATTATTTTGAAAACGCTGGCCAGGGTGAAGAGGTTTAAAACTGTGTCTTCAGCGTGTGTGTGTGTGTAGACGGCTTAAACAGAGACTTGCAGTATGGCTTGTGTGCTGTTGGACCTCCAGCTGATGGGACAACTTTGACAGCAAGGCTCTTTGCTTTGTGTCCTAAGAAAGGGTCGACATTATCTCATGTTTCTAATCTTTGTTTAACAACAGATCATAAAGATATTTACTTACTTGTTTGTTCCATTTGTGCATCAGCAGATGGGGGCGTGACTATGCGTGTGCTTTATAACACGCCTGGATAGCAAAAAAAAAAAAAAAAAGATGTATTCTTGACTCCTTGTTAGTGTGAGTTTATGTTATAGATGGTGTACATTTCATTGCAAATGCAATACTGTATATTGATGATTAAATGTGTTGTAATTCCACGAGAGTTGGTTTTATTTCATGCAGAAGCACACATGTGCGCTTTAGGCACTTAAACAAACATTACATATGTTTTCTGGGCTCCTTGTTAGTGTGAGTTGATTTTAAAGATAATGTACACATCACTGCACATGCAATTTATCACTATAGTGATGATTAAATGTGTTAATTGCCCGATTGTTGGGTTTTACAGGAGCATACTCCCGTGTGCACGCTTTAGGCACTTAAAAAAGCATTCATGTTTCTTGGGCTCTATGTAAGCGTGGGCTGATTTTAAAGATAATGTACATGTCAGTACGTCTAATAAAACACTTCATTATATTAACGGAGGCATAATGCCACCAAGACAGCTGTGGCTGCTTTTCCAGGCTTCATATTGGACAAAATATGCATGACTGCAGGGGTATGCGTTTGCATGTGGACAGAGACTGTTTTGAAACTACACTTGTGTGTTCTTCTTAATAATTACTTGTATTGCTAATTACGAATAACACAGATTTGGTTTTAAATATATGTACACATATTTGCCTTTTGTGCAAATTATATGATGCCATCATATTGGCACCGCCCCAGCCACTCCCCCAACGCCACAAGTATATTGGCAGCCTGTGGGAAACATTGCTGTCCTATGATAGTTGTCAAAAATTCTGAATTGTCATATGTCTAGATTTGAGCATTGATTAAATCTGGACATTTCCAGTTCTGATTCTGATTCCGATTTCCTCATTTCAAATCCTCATTTCGATTCCTCGTTTTGATTCTGGCTCTTTAAGTGGCTGTTTGCAACATTTACACAAATACCTAGCAGGTGACAACTTTCCAAAATATTTTACACATTATATCCCGCCCTCTCACGGCTTCTCGTACATAATTACATACATACGTAACGCATGCAAGCGCATTAGTTTTTGGTCTTGTTAGCTAACGATAGCAATTTGGATAGCTAGCGTGAGCTGTCATTGAATGTATATTCAATTATAACAACAACATGACTGCACATTGTTCGTTGCTTCTCTTGGATTGCTTTTGTATGTATGCACGCGCACACGGTCAAAATTTTTATTACATAAACTTTGTAATTATGAAAAATATAAGCAATTGTCAAACAAATGTGTTCTGTTACACCATTAATGGTAACATAAGCTAGCCAGCGGTGTTCTTGTTATAAACGTTTTGCTTTGAAAAATGTTACTGTGAGGAAGTTGCAAACAGCACCTTTAAGGATTCTCTATTTAGATTATTTTAAGAGGCAGGGTCAAATGAAATTAAATGAAGCCGTCCTTTTTAGATTAAATGTCTAAAAGGATCCTATATTAAAAAAAAGTTTATATGAACTTTTACATGACTTTCTCACAGTGTAAATTTCAACCCAAGAACTTAGATACAAATATTCAGTTTCTTTCCACGGGAGTACACAATATCTTTAATTTTGAGAACCCAATTAAAAAAAACCTTTACAAATATCATAGTGTTTATCTTACGATGCTACGGGGAACAAAGTCGGGTCAACCGCTGGGTTAACGTTATTCTTAAAGGCCTACTGAAATGAATTTTTTTTATTGAAACGGGGATAGCAGATCCATTCTATGTGTCATACTTGATAATTTCGCGATATTGCCATATTTTTGCTGAAAGGATTTAGTAGAGAACATCGACGATAAAGTTTGCAACTTTTGGTCGCTGATAAAAAAAAAGCCTTGCCTGTACCGGAAGTAGCGTGACGTCACAGGTTGAAGGGCTCCTCACATTTCCCCATTGTTTACACCAGCAGCGAGAGCGATTCGGACCGAGAAAGCGACGATTACCCCATTAATTTGAGCCAGGATGAAAGATTCGTGGATGAGGCACGTGAGAGTGAAGGACTAGAGTGCAGTGCAGGACGCATCTTTTTTCGCTCTGACCGTAACTTAGGTACAAGCTGGCTCATTGGATTCCACTCTCTCTCCTTTTTCTATTGTGGATTTGTATTTTAAACCACCTCGGATACTATATCCTCTTGAAAATGAGAGTTGAGAATGCGAAATGGACATTCACAGTGACTTTTATCTCCACAATAATACATCGGCGAAGCACTTTAGCTACGGAGCTAACGTGATAGCATCGAGCTTAACTGCAGATAGAAACAGAAGAAATAAACCCCTGACTGGAAGGATAGACAGAAAATCAACAATACTATTAAACCATGGACCTGTAAATACACGGTTAATGCTTTCCAGCCTGGCGAAGCTTAACAATGCTGTTGCTAACGACGCCATTGAAGCTAACTTAGCAACGGGACTAGGGTTGGGTATCGAGTATCGAGTATCGATTGGAACCGGGACTAACTTTCCGATTCTCCCGGAATCGTTCAAAAATTTAAATTTCGACTCCTATTTTTGATGCTGTCACACCAATTTAGTCCCCCGACCGGAAAAAAAATATGTCCACCGAACCGGAAGAAGAAGCCGCTGAACACCAACGAAGAAGCGCCCACCGCCGGAAGTGTTAGCATAGCCGAGCGAGTCAGTCAAGCTCAAGCATGGATAGCGGGCGTCGGCGGTCGAAAGTGTGGCTTTACTTTACAAAAAAAATTGAAATAACCGCGAAATAACAGAGCTCCATGTCCATCAAGAAACGAGTGGAGAGAGAGCTGCAGATGTACCAGGACGTTCCACCGATACTTATGTCTGACGACCCTGCTGCATGGTGGTGGTCCGGTGGAACCAACAAAAGACTTATCCTTTGCTGTCATATCTCGCTTTCTCCTATTTATGCGTTCAAGCTTCTTCCACACCCAGCGAACGTGTATTTTCCACAGCAGGAGACACTATCTGTCCAGAACGCTCACGCATCCTGCCTGAGAAGGCGGATATGGTCATTTTCCTAAACAAGAACTGTCTCTGATTTTATACTGTACCTGCTGCTAATCTGGACTGGGTTTTGCGAGTTGTTTCTTATTGTTTATTTGCTTTTCTGCACCAGGTTAGCCCATCAGTGGGAGCACGGTAACATTTTTAAGTACCTGCAGCATCATACACTTGTGTGTGTAAATGTGTTTTCATGAGGTTTTCAAAAATAAAGCTCTCTTGAGGAAAGTGTACCCCTGGGAAAATGTATTCATAATTTATAATATTTATATTCAAGTTCATAGATTTGATATTTATATTCTAGTTGAAAACAGCCCTGTGAGGAATTTATAGTAAAGTTCTTAAAAAGTTAATATAATTAAAATTGATGGAGAATGTCAGACTATTTCATTCAGAAAGACTGTAGGTTAGCTAGCTCATTTAAAATATCCTAAACATTTTTTTGACCCTGCCTCTTAAAAGAATCGGAACCGAGAATAGCCAGGAATCGGATCCGAAACAAAGAATCGGAATCGGAATCGTTCGAATTCAAACGATACCCAACCCTAAACGGGACCTCACAGGGCTATGCTAAAAACATTAGCTATCCACCTATGCCAGCCAGCCCTCATCTGCTCATCAACACCCGTGCTCACCTGCGTTCCAGCGATCGACGGCGCGACGAAGGACTTCACCAGATCATCCGTGCGGTCGGCGGCTAGCGTCGGATAGCGCATCTGCTATCCAAGTCAAAGTCCTCCTGGTTGTGTTGCTGTAGCCAGCCGCTAATACACCGATCCCACCTACAACTTTCTTCTTTGTAGTCTTCATTGTTCATTAAACAAATTGCAAAAGATTCACCAACACAGATGTCCAGAATACTGTGGAATTTTGAGATGAAAATAGAGCTTTTTGTATTGGATTCAATGGTGTCCGAATACTTCCGTTTCAACGATTGACGTCACGCGCATACGTCATCATACATAGACGTTTTCAACCGTAAGTTTAGCGGGAAATTTAAAATTGCACTTTATAAGTTAACCCGGCCGTATTGGCATGTGTTGCAATGTTAAGATTTCATCATTGATATATAAACTATCAGACTGCGTGGTCGGTAGTAGTGGGTTTCAGTAGGCCTTTAACGTCAGGTCGTTTGTTTATGAAAAAGTACACGGGCTGAGTTCAGACCTGGGCCTATAACAAATTTTGCTGGACGATATTGTCCCACAAGTTTTTGCAGATAAACAATATCGTCAATGTCAGCATTATTTTGAGAGCACATTAAGCCCTAATCTAATCAAAATATATAATAATAATGCAATAAACATTTTCAAACACAATTAACGTTTACTTCTCATTGCTGCAGTATTTATTTTCGTTGTTATTGAAGAACTTTCAGTTATCCTAAATAAGTAAACATAAAATATAAATGACTCGTTATCTGTTCGCAAAAAATTTAAAAGATAAATATTGAACGTTTTGAAGTGCAGTTCTTTTTTCCAGTTTGTTGTTGTTGCTACCGTTGTACAAAACAAAAATCGTCATTCTTGCTTGTTTGTCCTTGTTGATTGGGTTATTTTGCTCATTTAGATTAAAGCCGAAGTATTCCTACATAGGGACATTTGGCTTATCCATTATGATTTTTCCTCCTAAATTTTGTTACCTCTCACACTACGAGTAGTGACTACTTAGACTCTCAAACACACGGACATGGCAATTAAACAACGTCGACGAATTTATTGAGTTCATTTTCATATATCGTTTGATTAATTAGTTCAGACTGAGAATTGCAACCAAACACTGCACTGTATGACAGTATGAAAACCAGTTTTAAAACAAACACTCAGCATTTTCTGATGGTCTTTTATTTTAAAGTAGGCTTATACATGTATAACAGGGATCATCCCGCGCAGCCCAGTTCTGCACACGCTGGACTTGAACAACCTTCTATCTCCCCTACGGATGGATAATATGGCCTATAATCTATGTCACGATATATATTGCAGCCTCCTGCGATAACGATATATAAATGATAATGGAAGCATTTTAAAACAGGTTGCAAAGGCTCTTAATTTAGCTGCTGACAAATGCCGTAACATATTTCCTGTTTTATCATATTACCCAAAACTTTTACTTCCTAATTTACTTTTAATAGCTATTTATTTTCTGTTGTAACATCTACACTTTTGTTAAAATGTAATAAATACTATTTCCTCTGTTGTACGGAGATTTTAGGTGATAGTGCACATTTTGGTATCAATTACCAAGTAGTTACAGGTGCAGGATTGGTCATACAAATGTACCAATGTAAGCGTTTCATATCATGTTTATTGTGACTAAAATGATCACGGTTATCATTAGGGATGTAACAATATCAAAATCTTGCACTACGATATTATCACGGTATTAAAGGCCTACTGAAAGCCACTACTACCGACCACGCAGTCTGATAGTTTATATATCAATGATGAAATCTTAACATTGCAACACATGCCAATACGGCCGGGTTAACTTATAAAGTGCAATTTTAAATTTCCCGCGAAACTTCCGGTTGAAAACGTCTCGGTATAATGATGTTTGCGCGTGACGTCACGTAGTGAACGGAAGTATTCGGACCCCATTGGATCCAATACAAAAAGCTCTGTTTTCACCACATAATTCCACAGTATTCTGGACATCTGTGTTGGTGAATCTTTTGCAATTTGTTTAATGAACAATGAAGACTGCAAAGAAGAAAGTTGTAGGTGGGTATTAGCGGCGGACTACAGCAACACAACCAGGAGGACTTTGAGATGGATAGCAGACGGGCTAGCCGCCGACCTCACCTTGACTTCCTCCGTCTCCGGGCCGCCGACCGCATCTATGATCGGGTGAAGTCCTTCGTCACTCCGTCGATCGCTGGAACGCAGGTGAGCACGGGTGTTGATGAGCAGATGAGGGCTGGCTGGCGTAGGTGGATAGCTAATGTTTTTAGCATAGCTCTGTCGAGGTCCCGTAGCTAAGTTAGCTTCAATGGCGTCGTTAGCAACAGCATTGTTAAGCTTCGACAGGCTGGAAAGCATTAACCGTGTATTTACATGTCCATGGTTTAATAGTATTGTTGATTTTCTGTCTATCCTTCCAGTCAGGGGTTTATTTCTTTTGTTTCTATCTGCATTTAAGCCCGATGTGCTATCACGTTAGCTCCGTAGCTAAAGAGCTTCGCCGATGTATTGTTGTGGAGATAAAAGTCACTGTGAATGTCCATTTTGCGTTCTCGACTCTCATTTTCAAGAGGATATAGTATCCGAGGTGGTTTAAAATACAAATCCGTGATCCACAATAGAAAAAGGAGAAAGTGTGGAATCCAATGAACCCTTGTACCTAAGTTACGGTCAGAGCGAAAAAAGATACGTCCTGCACTACACTCTAGACCAGGGGTCGGCAACCTTTACCACTCAAAGAGCCATTTTGGCAAGTTTCACAAATTAAAGAAAGTAATGGGAGCCACAAAAAAAAATTTAAAATTTAAAATGAAAAACACTGCATACAAAGCTAAAATGCTTTGTGCTATGTTAACCAGGGGTCTCCGACACACGCACCGGCACGCACTTTAATGTGGAAATTTGATGTTAGTGCAGCCCACGAGTTTTGAATGAATGGCGCTTGATAGCGTCACGCTTGCCAACCCTCTCATTTTTCCCGGGAGACTCCCGAATATCAGAGCGTGATGACACTGCATTTGGCGCCCTCTACAGTCTGCCCTAACAGTGTACCTGCTCGACCACACGTAGAATGCAGTTTCAGCTTGCTCACGTAAGAGACAGCAAGGCGTACTAACTCAGCAGCCACACATCTTACACTGACGGTACCAATACCCAGAATCCCATGCAGCCCTAACTCTTCCGCTCAACCAACGCACGGAGAGGGGGGGGGGGTTGATGTGTGGGGGGATTTGGTGGTAGCGGGGGTGTATAATGTAGACCGGAAGAGTTAGGGCTGCATGGGATTCTGGGTAATGGTTGTGTTGTGTTTATGTTGTGTTACGGTGGGATGTTCTCCAGAAATGTGTTTTTCATTCTTTTTTGGTGTGGGTTCACAGTGTGGCGCATATTTGTAACGTAACAATGTTAAAGTTGTTTGATACGGCTACCGTCAGTGTAAGCTGTGTGGCTGATGAGTAAGTATGCTTTGCTGTCTCCTGTGTGTGCAAGTAATAACAACATGCAACATGTGGCTGGACTGGCACGCTGTATGTAAATACTATAGAGGACAATTACTGCAGTGCAATTAGGGCACGCCCTTTATTTAGTAATTAGAGTGTAAATAGGATTATTTTTTCCCTGGGAGTAATCTATGAGAGACACTGAGATCCATAAATCTCCTGGGAAAATCGGGGGGGTCGGCATGTATGTAGCTGAGCCGCATCAGAGTGGTCAAGGAGCCGCATGCGGCTCCGGAGCCGCGGGTTGCCGACCCCTGCTCTAGACCTTCACTCTCACGTTCCTCATCCACATATCTTTCATCCTCACTCAAATGAATGGGGTAATCGTCGCTTTCTCGGTCCGAATCGCTCTAGCTGCATTGTAAACAATGGGGAAATGTGAGGAGCCTTTCAACCTGTGACGTCACGCTACTTCCGGTACAGGCAAGGCTTTTTTTATCAGCGACCAAAAGTTGCAAACTTTATCGTCGATGTTCTCTACTAAATCCTTTCAGCAAAAATATGGCAATATTGCGAAATGATCAAGTATGACACATAGAATGGATCTGCTATCCCCGTTTAAATAAAAAAATTCATTTCAGTAGGCCTTTAAAAGCAAGTAAAACCACGCATATTAAAACAGTAATAATAAATACTTATGGCAATTGCTTTTTAAAAGCCAATTTGAACAAATATGTTTTAGTTGAGATTTAAAAGCTTCTAGCTCCGGGGTGGCTCACAACTCAGGTGGGAGGGAGTTCCATAACCTGGATGCGGAAAAAGAACAATCACCCCATTTTTTAACTCTAGCATGTTTTATAGCTTGAGTGAGGAGGTGAGCAGCTACATTTTGCACTAACTGGTGCTTGTGGAGGAGTGACTGATTTAGTCGACTATAGAGGGCATTAGAGCAGTCCAGTCTAGAGCTGATGAGAGCATGAATGGCTTTTTCAAAGTCTGCCTTCTGCAGAAAAAGCTTCACCTTTGTCAAAAGCCACAGAGTTAATTTGTTTTTCAAATTTAAGGTTGCTGTCAAATATCACACCCAGATTTTTCACAGCAGGGGCGAGGGTTGGGGTGCTCAAACTGGGTGCACTATGACATGCATCAGGGTTAAGAACAATGTACTCTGTTTTGCTCTAATTTAAATGCAGACAATTCTGTGACAGCCATAGTTTGATGTCAATGTGACAGCTATGGAGGGGATGGAGTGCATTTCTGTCACTTAGCATAACGGGCAATTAGAGCTGTAAATCATCAGCATAAAAGTGGAAGTTAACATTGTATTTGGATATGATTGAACCTAATGGGAGCATGTAAAGAGAAAATAGAATAGGCCCAAGGATTTAACCCTGGGGTATGCCAGAAGAAAGTGGAGCAACTGTGGAGGAGAGATCATGAATCATTTCTGGAAAGGACCTTTGGGAGAGATATGAGGAAAACCATCTTAGCACAGATCCACGTAAGCCAACGCAGTGCTCCAGGCAATGAGAACTGCATGGTCCTTCTAGACCTCCACCCCAGATCACACCTCACTCCTACCCACTTTTTCAAAGTGGGCTGGCTCAGGGTGGAGGACAGAATAAAACCACTTGCACTGAGCCTAGTCTATAAAATCCGCTACACCTCCCTGATACCGAAGTACATGTGAAACTACTTCCTAACTACTGTAAATAATGTAAATAATTCAATGTGATTATCTTGTGTGATGACTGTATTATGATAGTATATATCTGATAGTATACAGTGTTTCCCATAAACTGCCAAGATACCTGTGGCGGTGGGGGCGTGGCTAGGGGCATGGTCGCCATGACATCGTAGAGTAATTTGCATAATGTACTACAATGATATGATTTTCTCTAAAAAGGCTCGAAAAATGTATACTTTCTAATTAATAATAACAGTTATGTTTTAAACGTCCATCCATCCATCCATTTTACAATATAATTACAACACTTTATGTACATATTTATATACAGATTTGAACAATGAGTTATTCACTGAAATATATTTATTAATTGTGGTTCTTACAAAAAATATATCTTATAAAATATAAAAGCTAAAATGTCTCTTAAAGCTCTGCCCCTTTAATTAGTGCATACTAAATAATTTAACTTTAGCCTACTACTACAACCATATTATTTACCAGCAACATTACGTGAAACAGAGGCAGAGGTGTCCTGCCACAGTCAGTCACAAATAAACAGAAAACAGTAGTGGTCAAATACAAATAAGGCAACAAGAGAAGTATCCTACACTTCTCTTTTGTAAAGTAAATCTGAACAGCCTATATGGGCATCAACATCAACTATATGATTTTCCTGAGAAGCTGGACAGGACAAAAAAAAAAAAAAAAAAAATTATAATAATAATAATTTTTTTTATTTTTTATTTTTTATTTGTGGCGGACGTAATTCTTTCGTGGCGGGCCGCCACAAATAAATGAATGTGTGGGAAACACTGGTATATATCTGTATCATGAATCAATTTAAGTGGACCCCGACTTAAACAAGTTGAAAAACGTATTCGGGTGTTACCATTTAGTGGTCAATTGTACGGAATATGTACTTCACTGTGCAACCTACTAATAAAAGTCTCAATCAAACAAAAAAATCAATCCTTAACGTAAATGACCGCCATAACCACAACACCTGGGGGCGCTCCACTAACCACGTTAAACCCAGATTCCGAACTAACAAAGGTCTTAACTCATTCTCTTTCTATGCCACATCAATGTGGAATGCGCTCCCAACAGGTGTAAAAGAAAGGGCATCTCTATCCTCCTTCAAAACCGCAATAAAAGTACACCTCCAGGCAACTTCAACCCTAAACTAACACCCTCCCCGGATTGTTAATAATCAAATGTAAATAATCAAATGTAGATACTATTTCTTATGCTTTCTGATCCCTCTCTCTCTCTCTCTCTCTCTCTCTCTCTCTCTCTCTCTCTCTCTCTCTCTCTCTCTCTCTCTCTCTCTCTCTCTCTCTCTCTCTCTCTCTCTCTCTCTCTCTCTCTCTCTCTCTCTTTCGCTCTCTCTCTCTCGCTCTCTCTCTCTCTATGTCCACTACTTGCTGTACATATCCTACCAAGTCAGACCTACACTGTTTCAATGTCCATTTCTCTGTTCTCAATTGTTGATGACGGAAGTGATGATAACAACCAAACCTAACCCTCCCGCCCCCCTCCACATCCCACACCCCGGATTGTAAATAATGTAAATAATAAATTGTATATACCCTGATGATTATCTTGTGTGATGACTGTATTATGATGATAGTATATATCTGATAGTATATATCTGTATCATGAATCAATTTAAATGGACCCCGACTTAAACAAGTTGAAAAACTTATTCGGGTATTACCATTTAGTGGTCAATTGTACGGAATATGTACTTCACTGTGCAACCTCCTAATAAATGTCTCAATCAATCAATCAGTCCACAGTGTCAAAGGCAGCTGTAAGATCCAAAAGGACAAGCACAACAGCATTTTTGGTGTCAAGGGTTATAAGAATTTCATTTTGGACTTTAAGTAATGCTGATTCTGTGCTGTGGCGACTCTTGAATCCTGAATAAAACTTGTCATATTATCATATGGCTGAAGTTGTGAGAGGACAAGTTTTTCCATGATCTTGGACAAAAAGGGAGATGTGAAATTGGACGGAAGTTGGATTGAATGGATGGGTCTTGATTATGCTTTTTTAGAAGTGGTCTGACTACAGAATGCTGCAGCAGGGGGGACAATACCCAGCCTGAAGCAGCTGTTAATAAGGAGACCAACGCTTGGGCCAATGGTGTCCATAACCTCCAGCATTATTTTAGCAGGTATAATATCTAGAGGACAGACAGTGGGGTTTAATTGCTGGGCTGATTTTTTAAGATGAGAAATGGAAATTGATTCAATACTCTTAAAAAATGTGCTGTACAGGAGGACCAAGTAGGAAAGTAGTTGGGACCTTTGGGATGGATTGCCTGACAGACTGGACCTTATTAAAGAAAAACTGTTGAAATGCATCACGTGTGCTCAGGTACAGCAGTAAAAACAACAGTGATAGGTCTAACAACAGAGTTAATCGTGTTAAATAGAACTCAGGGGCAATGATCTTTTATTTTTTTTTTTAATTTTTTTTTTTTTTATAATGTCCTGCCCAGCTTCTCGGGCAAATCATATAGCAGATGTAGATGCCCATATCGGCTGTTCAGATTTACTTTACAAAAGAGAAGTGTAGGATACTTCTCTTGTTGCCTTACTTGTATTTTGACTTTATTAAATGTATTTATATAATCATTTGGTGCAGCCGGGCCGGAGCAGGAGGGGATAGAAAGAGAGAAAAAGGAAGACAGAGGGGGGAATTGTGGGGACAAGAGGGGGATTAGACAGAGAGACAAAAACAACAACAGCAAACACAACAACAACAACAACAACAACAACAGAGCAACATCAGCAAATACGACATGTACAAATATGATGGTAAAAGTAATAGCAAATAAGCAGTTAGCGAAAATAAAAAAATTATACAGAAATGACAATGAGCATTATTACACTAAAAATGGAGCAATATGAATACCAATAGAAATAGTGCTATTGATAATAAACAATACCAATACTTTACCTTTATTATCAACAATACAATTGTTCAAATGCAACAATACATATACGTAATAATAACTTGAGATACGAAAGAATGCAGAAAAATGGAGGGGAAGAAAGAGAAGCAACCTACATTAACCTTGTAGATTGTTATAGTAACTATAGGTTAAGCTTTGTCAGTGTGCCATGTGTTATACCCAGTTTACCCTAGGGCAACAACGTTAATATATGCTTGATGAAACGTGATTATGTGCATGAGTGTATGTGTGCATATGTACCTGTATATGTACAGTATGTGTATATGTGTGCTTGTACAGTGAATGTATATGTACAGTATGTGTATATGTGTGTACAGCGAATGTATATGTACAGTATGTGTATACAGTATGTGTGTTTGAACAGTGAATGTATATGTACAGTATGTGTATATGTGTGTTTGTACAGTGAATGTATATGTACAGTATATGTATGTGTGTGTTTGTACAGTGAATGTATATGTGTAGTATGTGTATGTGTGTGTCTGCACAGTGAGTGTATATGTACAGTATGTGCATATGTATGTTTTTACAGTGAATGTATATGTACAGTATGTGTATACAGTATTGTGATTTAGGGCTATATAAATAAACATTGATTGATTGATTGAATGAATGTGCGTGTGGATGTACGAACTTTGAGTGTGTAAATATGTACTGTATTTATTTGTATATGTATGTGGGAGCGTAGGTACCTATGTATGTATGTGTGTGAGTATATGTGAATTTGCATGTACAATACATTTGACTCCCAGTGTGTGCGGGAGCCAGAGTACGACCCCAGCCTCCCCGAGAGCCCATCCCACAAACAGTAGGTGTGGTGCCCAGGGAACCAGGGGCCACCGCCCCCACGCAGCCAAGCCGGACAGCGACAGGAACCCCAGAGCCTGGCCCACCGCGCCGCCCACAAGCGCCAGCAGCAGGCCGCAGACAGACGCACCCGGCAGAGGACAAGGCACGAGAAAAGCAGGGGGCAGCCAGACCCCAAGCCAGCGAGAGACCACACCCCACACGGACAGAAAGGCGGGACGCCCCGCCCGAGAGGCCCGTAGACCCCCCGCAACCGGACGGGAAGACCGCCCCCGCCCCACCGGCAACCGGGCCCCCACGAGCCCCCCCCCACCCCCGGAGAGCGCGGCGAGGCCAGCCCACGGCCACCCCACCCAAGCCGGCCGCCACAGGACCACCCAGCACGGGGCCACGGGAACCACCCACCCCACCCGCAGGGACCCCAACGATGGAGATGGAACAACCAGCAACCGCCCCGCCGAGTCCCCCCCTGAGGTAGGGGAAATAAATAAATAAAATAAATAAATACATAATAATAATAATAATAATATTAATAAAATATATTAAAAAATAAGAATAAATAAATAATTAAATCTATTTATAAAAAATAAAATAAAAAATAATTAAAAGAAGATCACAGACATGCTGACACACAAGGTCGCTACCCCAACAACTGGCCGACTCGCAGCACCTCGGAATACCCTGCAGCACCAAGCTACCACAGTAGACGCAGGGACCAGACCCAGCAGGCCCCAACCAAGACGGGCACCCGGAAGGGATGGACGGTGGGACCCAGGAGCTCCAGACATGCAGTCCGGATGCAGTAGCCTGAGGCGCCGACCCCCACCCGACAGGCAGGCCCAGAACGTACCCCCAGAAATATACATACATATATATATACATACACATAAACATACACATACACACACATACCCATGCATACACATACACATATATATACATACATACATACACACACACATACACATACACAGTTTGTCAGCCCCGACAACCACCACGCGCGCGCGCTGCCACCAGTCACAACATCAGCCACCCCCCTGCACCAGACCCAGCAGCCACGGGCGCCCACACCACAAACAAACGGCAGCAGAAACAGCAGCCACAACACCACCATAATTGCTGGTGATGATGTTGGATAAATATTGAGTTTTTACTTCTTTCACAGTTTTGTGATATGTGGCAAGACTGTCCCCTAACATGCCCAAATGACACATGAAGTCCATCTTTCTTCCATTTGCCCTCAGCCTGCCTGCACTGATGGCTCAGGGCAAGTGTGGATTCTGTTAGCTATGGGTCAGGAGCAGATTTGGTGACTTTGTCCCTGAAAGGAGCAACAGAGTCCAATATCTGAGAGCATGTAGAGTGGAAAGAGGGGAGGAAACTTTCTGAGCATACGACAGGTCCTGGGTCAGTTTCTTGGAAAGAAGCAGCAAAATCAGTGGCTGTAGAGGAGGTGATAATTCGGCGACGGCAGGAAGGAACAGGCTTGGTTGGAGGTAGAGGTGCTAGAAGTTCAAAGCAGATGAGTGAGTGATCGGAAATGGGTATATTACGAACATCAATAACAGGCACAGGCAGTCCATGGGAAATTATAAGATCCACTGTGTGCCCAAGCTGTTGAGTCGGACAGGCTATGGATTGAGAGAGATGCAAAGATTCCAATAAAGAGTTAAAATCTTTCCCAGCTGATCAGAGTTGCCTTAGACATGGATATTAAAATCACCACAGATCAATATTTTATCAAATTTTGACATGATTTCTGTAAAAAAAAATAAAATCAGTGGCTCTACCAACTGAGCCACGCCGTCCCCTTTTAAAAGTTTACGAACTGTATTATGTTTGCGACTCCAGACTATTTTTCTTTAGGGGAGACAGGGCAAAATGCCTCTTTTTATAGTAAAGGTTGTCGACCCCTAGCCTTTAGCCTGGTGGTCAGGCTACCGCAACAACCGCTCTTTTGTCTCCTCTAAAGCTAGCAGTCCGAGATGCTGCAGGCATTTTTCCAATGTCGCATCTCCATAATCCACAATGCGTGCCTGTTGTAATTCCAGGAACAACTTGCAATCATATATTAACTTCACCTTGCTGAAAGTTTTGAGGAAGGTGTGTAATAAAGTTGACTGTGGAGAGCTTGTTTTGTCGCAGCCATACAAGCTGCTACCATATTAAACTGTGTTTTCTGCAAAAGAAACATCCTATTCTATTTTATAAATGTACAACAAAGTACAAATGAACTTGGGTTTAAAGTGTTATATTTCACAGACAATGAGCAGACAGTAATGAATTCTACAAAAGTACTTTTAGAGTGCAGATGTCCATGCAAGGCCCTCGCTCCCAAAAGTAAAAACAAAATCCTGAATCCAGACTGTGATACAGATCAGTCACAAAATGTAATCACTTGTTCCTTATCAAATTTCTGACATTTCTTGAAAGGTAGGTGAACATTTTTGTATTATTTATAGCAGAATGAAATAAATGGAGTTCCTCAAACATTTGACTTTTTCTCATCACTTTTACTATCACAAACTCCATTTTATATGCCTACAATCGTCGTGTCAAAAAAACCCTCCATGGTTGTATGTCGTTTTAATTCCATTGTTTGCACGCGCTCACATATATACATGGCGGTGTCACTAGCAGTTCATTACCACACAAAAGTCTGCTGCAGTATGAAACTAATTCACAGCCTAAATAAGAGCAAATGTGCCATGTAAGCGTCTCTTCATTCAAAAACAATCAACAAGCAAGCAGCACACAATAAAAAAAACTTTATATTTACATAACAACTGCTTCAACATTTGAGGCTCAGAGCTATCCCTCAAATGCACAAGCCAACAAAATGGAGTGATTTGTCACATGAATATTAGCATGAGAACATGTTAAAACAAGTAACAAAGTCAAGTGGGCTCAGGTATATTAGCCAACTTGAGGAACCTCACTCCATTTCGTCACGGACTTTCCAGTACACAAGGAACGCATCATAAACCTCTCATGAATTTCCCCTGAGCTCATTGTAAACAAACATGGCGTCGACTGCGTGAGACTTCTTCACTGTTTCAGAGGAAGACTTTTTGCCTGCTATTTGCACCAAATAACATCACTCTTTAACACATCAAACCTT
This sequence comes from Entelurus aequoreus, assembly GCF_033978785.1. Classification (NCBI taxonomy): domain Eukaryota; kingdom Metazoa; phylum Chordata; class Actinopteri; order Syngnathiformes; family Syngnathidae; genus Entelurus; species Entelurus aequoreus. The sequence continues at coordinate 33,455,652 of NC_084742.1, read as the reverse complement.
ATCAGCCACCAAAACTCCAACATCGCTTTAACTGTTTTGAAGGCCTAAGAAGAAGCCTGCTGCTAAAGAAGTATACCGCTGTGGAGGCGTGGCTCGGTTGGTAGAGCGGCCGTGCCAGCAACTTGAGGGTTCAAGGTTCGATCCCCACTTCCGCCATCCCAGTCACTGCCGTTGTGTCCTTGGGCAAGATACTTTACCCACCTGCTCCAAGTGCAACCCACACTGGTTTATTAAAATTGATGGGTTTCACTATGTAAAGCGCTTTGAGTCATTAGAGAGTCACTTCACATCACTAGTATATTGTTCCTAACCCTGTATGTGTGCTTTGAGAACTAATCTGCTGATCAGGAAGTCACCATTGTTTTATATGGAACAAAGAAAAAATGAAAAAATACAAATTTTAAAAACAAACCAAGACAAAAGAAAAACTCCAAAGTGTGCCAAATAAAGTAAATGTTCTTCTTTTCTTGTTTAGTATTTGCCCCATTTACCAAAGTTGTGCATTTCATATTCTAACAAGAATCTAAATAAGATTCTGAAAAGTGAACAAGGTTAATGTCTCGCTTTAAAAAAATAGTCTTCATTTTGCATTTAGGGTGGTACCATCACATTGTACAGTAGCACTGTTTAACTCAATACTCTGATTGTGCCCGTGTGTTACTACACTGTGAAAACTCAGACAAATGAGCACAAACACAGTTTTCAGTTCATTCTACGATCGTGTGCTTTGCTGTCTAGACCATTGGTGGACAATCAATTTTCCCAAAGGGTCACATGAGAAACTGGGACTGTTGTGAATGTCTGCAACAAATAGCTAAGCTCACAATTAACTTTTTCCTCAATTTGCATTTTGGAAGGATTTTGATGGGGTTTTATTATTCAAGTACAAGTATGAATATTTTAATCGATAATAACTGGCATTGCACAGTTTCAAAGACCACTGTAGTTTTAAATTCTGACACAAAAGCAGACTGTCAGGCTGTTATCTATGGCAGCTCATTGGCTGTGTCCGAGATGGCAAGCTGCCACTGCGTCTGCCTCATTAATGGAAAACACTGTGGTCCCTTTTCCTTGCAAAGTGTTAGATTTGTTTGCCTCTTTCATTAATTATTTTGGACAGTCCTTCTTACATAAAATGGTCCAAATATAGAGTCTGTAAACCGGGGGTCCCCAGCATGGGCCGAGATAACATTCAATGTTGATCAAAGTAGAGTCTCAACCCTTTTTGTGGTAATTGTATTTCAAATGCCATTGGCTGCAGCGATGATCACCTAGGATTAATTGAAACCACTCCATTTCAAAATACATTTGTGCATCATAGATAACTGTAGCTCAGACATTTATTAATCTGTCCCTTATGAATTTATGGACTCAACTGTTTCCCTATTCAGTGTCAGTGCTCTTTGTACTCAACAAAGGGGCGGTTTAGCTCGGTTGGTAGAGTGGCCGTGCCAGCAACTTGAGGGTTGCAGGTTCGTTCCCCGCTTCCGCCATCCTAGTCACTGCTGTTGTGTCGTTGGGCAAGACACTTTACCCACCTGCTCCCAGTGCCACCCACACTGTTTTAAATGTAACTTAGATATTGGGTTTCACTATGTAAAGCGCTTTGAGTCACTAGAGAAAAAATCGCTATATGAATATAATTCACTTCACTTCACTTCACTTCAACAGCAATGTAAAAAGGGCAGAAACAATTAGCGTCAAAATATCCTTCTTTTGACAGGAATGCTCTGCTGTTTTATAAAAATCTGCAGCAAATACGTTAGTCCGGTCTTTTAGCGCAGTGTTCCCCAAACCCCAGGCCGCAAATAAATTTGTGTGAAATTGCATCTATCTTAATGTTTTTTTGTCTTCTGGGTATCCTATTTTGAAAGAATCCCCACTTCCTCCCGTGTGTCACACTATTGCGCTTTATTGAGCCTCTATCATTATACGCTGTTAAGGTAAGCTAGCAAAATGAGTTTCAAGGAAACAAGTACAGTTTCAGACACTGAGATTCCAAAAGAACTAACTTGACAGACTAGGCCTGCGGTGGTTGCATTACCTATTCTGTGTTATGTGTTTTATGTTGCACGATTGCACCAAGAAAAATTCCTAGTTTGTGAACCCGTTCTCAAACAATGGCAATAAAAACTATTCTGATTCTGATTCTGATTCTGATAAGTCGGCCTGTATTGTTAGATTGTTCTCTTTTTATTAACAAGATCCAGGCTAGCAGTTGATATTACCTCATTACATTATTGAATGCAAAAAAAAATAATTAGAACCTGTTTTTGGTCGGTCCTGTTTGTTGACAATTCGTTTATGTTGATCAAATCATCAAGTCCAGGTCCACGTGTTCTTATCACCAAAACAATGTCTGCTTAATAAGATGGCCGACAGCTTTTATTGACATAAAATTTGAGACCTAAAGAGGTAATTTTTATGATAAGACAGTCTGTCTGTGAACATGTGTTCTAGTATTGTTGTTAGTATTGTCATGAGTTGGGCTCCACTGTACCAGCAATGTCCTCTCATATTATGAGTTTACATTGCACCAGCAGTATAGTAACATTCAAACTTACCATTGCATTAAGACAAAGATCTGTTGTCTCATTGTATTAACTAAAACAAATGGAACAAGAACTGACCTCTGTAATCTGTCCCTCTTGCACTTCTAGTCGAAGGTGAAGGTGAAGGTCAAGGCCGCATTCTCCAGCGGTTTCCTGAGAAAGACTGGGAGGACAGCCCTTTCCCACAAGGCGTAGAGCTGGTAAGTCAACAGTGGATGACATGTTCCTTTAGAATGGCAGCTTAAACAGACAGGGCGCTCAACTATCACAGTCTGTGGCATTGTAGGATGGATCTTTTTTTGGTATTAACTCTCGCCTTTGATGATCCTCATACCAACATTTTAAACAGCAATAAACACTGCATGATACTAATGCACACATTTGGAGGTTTTATGTTGATATTAACAATAAGAACCATGTCTTCTAAAGCCCTTTTATCACAAACCATAGGGGGCGCACCAAATGCCATTTTCAGTGACACGTGTTGACTTTGATCTTTGACACAAATATAGCCAAGAAGGTTCTATAACAGCATTGGCCTCTGGCATATGTTGTTGTGTATGACTATAACGTGAATAAATAGTGGGTAGGCTAATAGTCTGGGATAAAGGACAGATATGAACATTTAAAGCATTTCTATTGCTATGCCCGAATGTCACACAGCTTAATGCAGATTGACATGGTGTGGGATAAAACCAACCAGCCATAAGCAAACATGTTTATTTACAGGCTGCTCAAATCCCTACTTAAGATCACTCAGAGAAGAACATCAAATGAGACAAATATTGACTGTTTGCTTACTTAAGTCCACACTGTCTGTGATGGCATTAAATGCTACAATAACAACTCATATTTTTCTTGCAAATATTAGTATACAGTGGAACGATAGTAAGTCGGTCCGGCTGTTGTTGACAACGTCACTGTTGACCAACTCATCAAGTGCTGGTTCGCCGTGTTCTTCTAATTACTGAACTTACTAATGTTAACGTCAACATACATGTTTAATCGCTTTTTTCGACATAAAATTTGAGACCGAAGGTTCATTTCTATGAAAAATGGGCCTGTTTATGTTGACGTGTATTGCTAAATAAAAGCATGATAGTAGTACCCTGAAATCTACCATAACAATCAAGGTTTCCCCCAGCTTGCCAATATACTTGGGGGCGTGGTCAATATGATGTCATTATACAATTTGTATAATATGATGCATATATATTTTTTAAAAAGGCTTAAAAAATGTTATGCATACATATAAAAGCAAATCTGTGTTTCATTAGGTAGTATTAACATATATTTTTTCTTATATTGTTTTACTCTATTTTTCAGTTGTTGCTGCTTATTGTACAATGTACTTTGTTAAGAATTTTTTTTGTTTGTAGAGCTTTCTCCAATTCCTTTGGTGACTTTTTCTTTTTAAAAACAAATCTGGCATCTTTCTTTGTTGTTTGTTGTTAAACCAGTGGCAGCTGCTAGGCTTTCAAGTATGGGAAGCCTCTTTTTTATCCAGGGCCTCAAGTACAGAGAGTTCCGTAGCTTTCCTACTAAATATAGACGTACGATCAAATCCAGAAAATGGCACAGGCCAGTAAAAATTCAGATGTATGAAAGTGTTCGGAGGCAAAAATCCAGGCACATTTCTTCGTTACATCGCAATCTACTTAGAATCCTCCGCAGATGTGTGTTTGGCTTGGCATGCTCAGATCACGCCCACACCAGGCCTCCTTATACAAGTGCAAATCATATTGAAAATAGCCATGTGCTTGAGCTTTGCATGTTTTCACCAATCACAAGTCAGTAGGAGGTGCTTTTTTCACCTGTTTGGGGCAAACCACAGAGCGATTGTCAGCCCGGCATTGCTGTGTCTCTGAGAACTTAAGGCAGGCGGGAATCAAAAAATAAATAGTCGTGTCAGGCAGAAAGTGAAAAAGAAGGTACTGTAGATGTGCATGGCCAAAACTGACTTTGGCAAATTAGTGCTGCACGCCGTTTGAAAAGATAATTGGTACAATGATACATGAAACTTTAACTTTAAACTTTAGAAGAGGTGGGTGACTGATTACCCCAGTGTAAAATAATTATTTCAACTTTTAACAAAATTTGTTCATACAGTAGCATGCTCACATGAGTCTGATCATGGATGTTATTGTTCATCCAGCTCATTGTATTCTCAGGACATTCAATCGATCGCAACTGGACTGTTTGGATTGTTTTAGAAGACGTTCCGCCTCTCATCCAAGTAGGCTTCATCAGTTCATGCTCCTCGACTCAGATTTAGTCTTAGACTTAGATTGGTCAGATCTAGTCTTACGGCTGGTGCCAAAACTTTTTTTACTCCAATACCAGGAGGGTGTGCCCGAGCAAGGATGTTTCAGTCCTATCGTAGTGACAAAAACAACTGTCGAGATGCAAACAAGCAATCCTACTGTCAATGCCAACGACAGCCTTTGAAGTGTAATTTACCCTCGTTAGCATTGAGGTTTTGTGTGGCAGAGTGATTACTGTGGATCAACCACTCCATCCATCCATCCATTTTCTACCGCTTATTCCCTTCGGGGTCGCGGGGGGCGCTGGAGCCTATCTCAGCTACAATCGGGCGGAAGGCGGGGTACACCCTGGACAAGTCGCCACCTCATCGCAGGGCCAACACAGATAGACAGACAACATTCACACTCACATTCACACACTAGGGCCAATTTAGTGTTGCCAATCAACCTATCCCCAGGTGCATGTCTTTGGAGGTGGGAACCACTACCAGTCCAAAATAGTCAGAATCACTGACGTTAACATTCCATTCAGTTGTAAAAAAATGGCACAAAGTAGTGTCTGTGGCCAGAATGTTTCTAACTCCGGTTATTTGTTGGAGGCTAAATTGCAGAGTATTTTTGGAATGGTTGAAAGCACAGTGTTGTGTGTAGGAGATAGGTGGCATCACCTTTCCTGTTCAGGGCAGGTTTTTCAACCTTGACGTAGATGGCTTCCCTCATTCTTCTTTCGTACCATCCGTCCTTATTTTCGAGAATCTGTAAATTTTTCTCCTCAAAGAAGTGCTGTTTGTTCTTCAGGTGCAGGGTTTTGGCACCAGCCGCTAGACTAGACCTGACCCATCTCAGTCTAACTCTGGGCGAGAGGCGAAACGTATTTTAAGACAAACCCAACAGTCCAGTTCCTGTCAATGAGAAAGGACGCAAAGAAGAAAAGCTCCGCTTCTGCTACCGGAGTTTTTGTTAAGTCTGAAGATTTTGACCACTGATTTGACCACTGATTTGCGATCACAGCCACAGGAGAGTCACCTGGCATCTTCGATCTGATTTTGGTCAGTTGAGAGGCACTGATACGCTGAAATAAGGCGAGTGGAAGAGTCGTTAGCCTCAAGCCAAAGGCGCCTCCCGCGGTTCAAAGCGGTTGCCTAGCAACCAAAAGTTACGGCGAGTTTACAGCTGTTTTAAAGTGATCCCGACGTCGCAGAGTGATATAAGTTGACAGACTGACACCTCAAATTGATCTCTGAACGGCGCAAGGTACGAAATTGTTGAAAAAACTAGTTAAAAGTGCCGCAAGTCGCTAAAGAAGTAACTGCCCTTAAAACATAAGAGGCGCTGACGTCAGTGACTGCCGCGATGCCAAAAGTTAAAGGATTGACTGGAAAGACTGATTTGAAGCTGGGCACAGGACATGATGGGATTCAAGAAGGGATACTACAAAAAATACTCCAGGAATTTAAAGAAGAAATGATAGAAAAATTGGAAGAATTGATGGATGGATGGAAAGAGGATATGAAAGAAATGAAAGAAGAAATTAAAGAAATGAAAAAAGAGAACAACTCCAGAAATAAAGAAGCCACTGAAATGAGCAAACAAATGACGATCCTTCAAGAAGACAACAACATGCTGAGGAACATCATAGATGAAATGGATCAGGATAAACGAATGAATGATATCATTGTGACAGGGCACCGAATTAAACCAAGATCCTATGCGAAAGCTGTGAATAATGAAGGTGAACCAGATGAAATGGATATGGTCTCAGCAGAACAGCAAGTGGTCAACTTTCTGCAATCAAAAGAAATTGAAATTGACATTAATACCATCGAAACATGCATCCCACTGAACGGAAGAAACAACAACGCCACTCCAGTCGTGCTCGTGAAACTCGTAAACAGAACATCTAAAATGGCATTGTTGAGACAGGGAAAGAAGCTGAAGGGAACAAATGTGTACATGAATGAGCATCTCACAAAACGTAATGCTGGAATCGCCAAGAAAGCACGCGACTTGAGAAGGCAGGGAAAAATCCAGGGAACTTGGAGCGCCAACTGTAAAATGTACATCAAGCTGAATGGAAGTCCAGAAGCAAGAGTAATTGTTGTCCATGACATCAAGGACCTGGACAATTTTTAAAGTTTACACAGCTACCACAACAACGATGATAATGGACTGACAGAAAACAAGCACCTAAATTCAGCATCGGCACTACTATGTTCCAAGAGACGACTAAACAAGAGGACCTAGATTCAGGATTGCATCCACCTACACTTATAGAGATTATTGAAACAACATCAAAGTTTGTTGAACAAGAAAATATGGAACTAAAAAATTTCTGCAACAAAGATCACAAAAACCAGGATTTGGAAAATGATATAGATCCAGATACAAATTTTTTCTCCCACATCAGTAATAGTTGTTTTTATTATACAGATGATCAATATATACTAGCAACATTGAATGTGATAACAAATTGTCAATTATTCATTTTAATAGTAGAAACTTGTATGCAAATTACAACAACATTAAGAACTTTTTGGAACACATCAACGAACCCTTCAAAGTGATTGCTGTCACAGAAACATGGATTGATGATAAAAAAGGAATATATTTTGATCTGGAGGGATATGAACTAAACTACATCAACAGAACCAACAAAAATGGAGGAGGAGTAGCTGTGTACGTGATGAAGAACCTGAACTACAAAGTGGTAAAAAACATGTCATTTGCCATAGATAATATCTTAGAATGTATAACCATTGAAATATGTCAGGAAAAAAGCAAAAACATATTCATCAGTTGTATATATAGATCACCTAAGTCAAGTATAGAAACATTTGAAGAATGGATCAAGGCAACTTACATGGACAATGGTCAAAGAATAATGTTCTTATGTGGTGACTTTAATATTGACTTATTGAACCCCAACAAGCAAAAGTCTATTGATGACTTCATTGATACAATGTACAGCATCAGTCTATATCCTAAAATCACAAAGCCAAGCAGAATCACAGGACAATGTGCCACGCTTATTGATAATATTTTTACCAATGATTTTAATAATAACACTACAAGTGGTCTACTTATAAGCGACGTTAGTGATCATCTGCCAGTTTTTACAATATATGATGGAAACTACAAGAAGAACATGGAAAGCAAAAGGACATTTCGAAGACTATGCACAGAGAAGAGGATGACTGCCTTCAAAATTGAGCTACAAATGGGACCATGTGTATAATGAAAAAGAGGTTGATGAAGCATATGAACATTTCTTAAACAAGTTCATAATACTTTATGACAAACATTGTCCATGGATACAACTCAGTAACAAGCAGAGAAAGAATAATCAACCATGGATGACAAAAGGATTAAAACATGGTTGTAAGAAGAAGAATACACTATATAGAAAATTTATAGAACAAAGAACTATAGAGGCAGAAATTAAGTACAAAAAGTATAAAAACAAGTTAACAGACATACTACGATCATGTAGAAAAGAATATTACAGTGAATTATTGGACAGGAACAAAAATAATATGAGAGCAACATGGGGCATCCTCAATAGCATTATTAAAAATGGAACTAAGAGGGACTACCCTCAATACTTCTTAGATGAAAATAAAAAAAATGACAACATAAAGGAAGTAGTTGAAAGCTTCAATAATTATTTTGTAAATATTGGACCAAAATTGGAAGAAAGGATTCCAGACCCAGTTCCAATTGAGGACTATAATGATACCATAGAGCGAAATCCCAACTCCATGTTCCTCAGTAATGTGACACAGGAGGAAATAGTTACAATCGTGAAAACATGTAAATCTAAGACTTCAACTGATTGTAACGGAATTGATATGGAAACGATAAAAAAGGTTATTGAAGAGATCTCAGCACCATTAATGTATATTAGTAACCTATCATTTCAAACAGGTACATTTCCAAACAAAATGAAAATAGCTAAAGTTGCACCAATTTATAAGACTGGAGACAAACATCAATTTACAAATTATAGACCTGTTTCTCTACTTCCACAATTTTCTAAAATCATTGAAAAACTGTTCAATAACAGATTAGAAAGTTTCATAAATAAAAATAGAATACTCGAAGAGAACCAATATGGATACAGAGCTAATGTTTCAACTTCAATGGCTTTAATTGAAATTACAGAAGAAATTACCAATGCAATAGATAGTAAAAAATGTGCGGCAGCGGTTTTTATGGATCTAACTAAAGCATTTGACACAATTAATCACAATATTTTAATCAAAAAACTAGAACGATATGGCATCAGAGGGTTAGTCTTAAACTGGATAAGAAGTTATCTAACGAACAGGAAACAATACGTGAAGCTAGGCGAACACACGTCTACAACGCTAAATATATCCTGTGGTGTACCTCAGGGATCAATATTAGGACCTAAATTATTCAATCTCTATATAAATGACATTTGTAAAGTTACAAAAGATTTAAAGTTAGTATTATTTGCGGATGATACAACAGCGTTTTGTTCAGGAGAGAACACACAGGAGATAATACAAATAATAACAGAAGAAATTAACAAATTAAAAAGATGGTTTGACAAAAACAGACTATCGTTGAATCTTAGTAAAACTAAAATAATGCTATTTGGTAACAGTAGAAGAAAAAGTCAAATACAAATAGACGGAATATAAATTGAAAGAGTAAACGAAACCAAATTTCTAGGTATAATGATTGATGATAAATTGAACTGGAAATCTCACGTAAAAAATATACAACATAAAGTTGCAAGAAACACGTCAATAATGAATAAAGCAAAACATGTTCTAGACCAAAAATCCCTTCATATTCTCTACTGCTCACTAGTGTTACCATATCTGAGCTACTGTGTAGAAATATGGGGACATAATTACAAAAGTACACTTCATTCATTAACGGTGTTACAAAAAAGATCAGTTAGAATAATACATAATGTTGGATATAGAGAACATACAAACCCTTTATTTATTGAATCAAAAATACTGAAATTCCACGACATAGTGAATTTGCAAACAGCTAAAATTATGCACAAAGCAAACTATAACCTGCTACCCAAGAATATACAACAATTCTTCTCAAAAAAAGAGGAGAAATATAATCTTAGAGAAAAACGTAATTTAAAACATTTGTTTGCACGTACAACACTTAAGACCTTCAGTATATCAGTATGTGGAATTAAATTATGGAATGGATTAAGCAAAGCAATCAAACAATGTACTAATATGATACACTTCAAGAAACTCTTCAAACTTAAAGTGTTTACAAAGTACAAAGAAGAAGAACCATGACAAACATTCTCAATTTATTTCATCCATCCATTCATTCATTCTTAAAGTAATCTTACTTATCTCATCATATGAAATATGACTTACTTCACCAATTATTATTATTAAATTCTTACTATTATTTATTTATTTATTTTTATTGTGATTACTTATGGAGTTTATTGTGAAAAAATTGTGAACAGGAAGTGAACAAAAAGTTTTGCAACTGTTATGTAAAGAAAAGGGGTTGGATTAAAATAAGCTCTGTTTCTTCCTACTCCTTTTCGAACATGTTGAAAAGAAACTGGAAATTGTGATGTATCATGTTGTATGCTTGCATGTTCGAAATAAACTCAAACTCAAACTCAGTTGTGATCGATTGAATACTCCGAGAATGAGTCAGATTACAGTTTTATACAGTCTTAGAGCAATCGCCACTGTTGAAGACTGTACGCGTGCTGCGGCCTGCGGTCACACATTCTTTAATCTGCTACTACAGCCACTAACTTCTTATTTGCACATTGCACATTTTGTAGATCGCTGTCTGCGGGTATATCATGGATACATTGTCATGTTGTAGACATGCTGCCTCTGCTTCAGAAAATCTCATTTGTCTTTGTTACGTTATCGCAACCTCCTGTTTCGGCAGTGCTGTTTTGATGATATAAATCTTTTTTTGGTGGCCAAATTTTTGATGCATCACTAATCAATAGTGCGCGAATAATAGGATATATATATATTCATTCATTCATTCATAATTTAACTAATATATTAGTTGAATTTATTTTCACATAACAAAAAAGGGTGTAGTGGCTTTTTTTTTGCTATGGCTCAGCGCCACAATCTCATGTAGGGGAAACCCTGTCGACTAACAAAATGCACTTATTTTATTTATGTTAGGAAAAAATGCGCAAATATGAAAGCTTTATTGTCATTGTAGTCAGGACATGAGTATAGATGAGAGTGTAAACAATTATTTGATAACATACATCCATCCATTTTCTTCCCTTTGTCCCTTTTGGGGTCGCGGGGGATGCTGAAGCCAATCTTAGCTGTATTCGGGCGGTCGGCGGGGTACACCCTGGACAAGTCGCCACCTCATCGCAGTGCCAACACAGATAGACAGACAACATTCACACTCACATTCACACACAAAAGAATCAAAATATACACACAGAGGAAAACGTGGACAAACTGCTGTATGTTCAAACATCTTTCATCAACTATGTTTTGCCTCTCTGGCCAAAATCACAAGTAAATGTGCAAACAATGACTACTTTCAGTTTTTTTTTACATTGACAACCGCTTATGTTGACCTGAGCCAGACATTTCGAAAGGGTTTCAACTTTAAACGGTTTGCGCTGTTGTGCATTATTAATATTAGGCCAAATACAGTTGGAACTGTGTACAGTACATGGTATGCTATTCACATCATCCACCTGGTTATTTTCTCTAATGATTAATGATCTAGTTAAGTGATCCAATATTTTTATATCACATTGTTTTTGGATGTCTCTCTTCTTGACACTGATCAATTTTCACGTTTTCACCTTATGCTTCTCTGTCTTTGGGCAGTTCTGCCAGCCCAGTCGTTGGCAGTTGGTTCCTGAGCGGCAGCCCGCCTCCTTCTTTGTAGCAGTTTTGACAGACATCAACTCAGAGCGTCACTACTGTGCCTGCTTCACGTTCTGGGAAGGTCTGGACAACCAACAGGTGAGGCAATCACAGGATGTGTCTTCCTGCTATTCAGTAATGATCCAGTAGATACCAGTGGTTGTATGTGACTGCTAGGTGCGAGCTTACATAAATTGAGCGTCCAACCACCCTATCTTCAGTTGCAGAAAGCGCAGGCTGGTGAAGTGGACGAGGTGGACGAAGAGCCAAATATTATCCAACCCTCTCAGGTTTTTGCCCCCAAGAGCCTGGTGTTGGTGTCTCGGTTGGACTACACTGATGTTTTCAGGGTAGGGTGCTTAAACCGTTCATCTATTTCTTCTTAACACCAGGAGTACGTACAAAAAGTGCTCTAAGTATCATATAAATTAATCATTTGTTCCACTTTTTAAAAATATATTTTGATTAGCCTGAGGCCTAATTAAAACAACACATTAATTTACAATTATTATTTTTTTTTACATTTGATTTGTTTTTGTACTTTTTTCGGCAGATCTATCAAAATGTATAATCTCCGTTGCTATGAAAAAAAAGGACTTATTACTGATATTACACTGTTTTTAACACATAAGTCTCAGAACTCCCACGACAACATACTGAAAGTGTTGCCCAAAATCTAGCCTTGATATCGCAATTTAATGTAACAGTCCATTAAGTAAGCACTACTGAGAATGCAACATTTTATTTGTCTGTGGCTTTAATGCAGAGGTGTCCAAAGTGCGGCACAGGGGCCATTTTCGGCTAGTTTTTTATTGGCCCTCGACATGTTCTGAAAATGTTATAGATTCATTATTATTAGGTATATTAGATGTACAATTATTGAGTAGGGCTGTCTTCAACTAAGGAAGTCATTTTGGGCGCCTGCGCTTTGTCCATTTTCCAGCGGGTTTCACAGGGGCTGATGGCAGGATTTCATTCGGCGAGAGGCAATGCTTTTATGAACTATGTTTGTCCACACCTGTCTCTGACTGTCTGTGTGTCTCCAAGAAGCGCAGTTAAACACTTTATACACTTTTTACGCAAACACTATATCTCATGCTATATATTAGCTCAGTGGTTCACAAAATGGGATCTCGGGACCCCCATGGGTCCAGAAAAAAAAGCTTTAGAGTCCACATTTGTTTTTAATTATAATGACGTAATAAAATAATGGTGTATTGTAAAAAACTACAGAACTTTGAATCGAAACACCATGCCTAAAGTCCCCTTTAGTTTGAGAACACCCGGCCGGGTTAAACGATTCGCTGAAGAAAAACATGACAAAAAGCTACCGTGTCTGTAGATGCCGATGCTTGGCAGCGCTCCAAGCTTTGTTTTAGGATGTATAGCAACGCTTTTGAAAAGGTAGGTGGGCTCTTCTAGCTAGAAGTGGGTCAAAGGTGGCATCAATTATGTCCATGGGAAGGAGTTATTTTCTGAAAATTCCTATTTGTTCAACCTTGGTGGCAATCGGTTGTGAGTTGCACTTTGTAACTCTTGAGTTTTTGTTTTTTCTTCACCCTTTGGGTACATTTCTTTGACCAACCTCTTAACCTGTGACGTCTGCCCGAACAGAACTGTCTGGCGTTGGTCTACACCGTCCATGTAGATGGCCTGACTGTCCCTTTAGAGACGGTGATTGGAAATCTTCTCACATGTGTTATTCCCATCGCTGGAGGGTCCCAGGTAACTGCTGAATTTCTCATCCACATTCTCTAAACGTGTCTTTAAAAAGTTCCAAGATTTGAGTAAAGTAACCGAACTCTGGAACCAGCTGACTGGCACTAAAAATAAACCGGGATGTCATTCCTCATGCCGTATCAAAGTTGCTGTGTCAGGACTTTGGCACTGGGTTTTCGAAGCGGTTTAGCAATTTGAATTGGAGCATGGTGCTGACTGCTAGCACATGCAGCCTTTTCTGGCACATTTGTAACTTGACAGGCAGTCACCCTGCAAACATTTTCCACACATTAATCATAGACACCTGTCTGGTTTCATTTGCAGATCATTATGTTTTTCTATTCTTGTGTCCCCCCCCCCACCTTCACTCCACTTTTTGTACATTTTAAACAATTTTGGTAACGTTAATCAATGTATACACCCAACATCTCACTTATAGTGCGTGCAATATTGTACTGTACATTCATTAAATACATTTATTAATAAGATAAATAAGTTATTAATTTAATCAATAATAATTAATTTATTATTGTTTAATTTGTATTTATCTTTTTTACATGTCATTGTTTTAAATAATTATTTCATATAGTCACCCTGTATATCTACATCTAAACCATGTATTGTGGTTTTCCAATGTTATAATACCTTTGTGCCCCATACTATACCCCGGTTCCTCTGTGTTCACAGATAATTGAGTCCCCAGTTTGTAGTTTAGACAAGGTTCCTCAGGTCCCGGCCTGTGACTGGCTGCTGGCCTGTCTCCAGGTAACGTTGTCGATCTATTAAGCTCTACCAATCATAAAGGCAGCTTTATGTTGTTAATTCTGTTCAAAATCAAACAGGCTGGAGTATTTTCCTCTAATTGTGTAAATAATGTTACTGAATATTTTTTTTGTGTGTATGTGACTTGTGATCCAATGAATGCAGGATCATGGTATTTTTTTCAAACCTATCATTGTTTTTCCCTCTATTGCCTTGTTCGTTGTTTTGCCAAATTGCCACCAGTATTAAGACAAAAAAAGCCACCAACCAGCTTTGTGGTGCTGGTTGGACTACAGTATAGTTGCTAGGAGACCATATGGGATGGCAGATGGCTTCCTAAGGCACAGTCTAAATGGAAGAATCACATCCAATCAGTCTGAACACACGTGGAGACAACACCATGAATGCACTGCTCTACACAGACATATGGCTGCATGGGCCAAATGATGCCTCAATCCTTGTGTTGTATTTTATTTTATGGGAGATGTGACTCCATTTTAGACCTGTACGGGGCCTAAAATGTAATTTCTGTGTGCTCCATTGAAATAATGATAATCTTCTTTTGTGGCTTTTGACCTCTACTGTCATATAATCCGTACAGTAAGCTTGGGCAATACTGCAAAATTTGTTATTGATTAAGTAAATACTGGGCCACTATAGCTGATACCAATACTTTTTACTTCGAATTTTGTGATTTTACTATTTTTTTTAAAATCATGATCCCCTAGAGGGGGGTTGGAGGGGGGTTACCCACATATGCGGTCCTCTCCAAGGTTTCTCATAGTCATTCACATTGATTATAGTCAGAATACAACAAACACATATTTTAGGCCACAAAAAAACCCATTGTTCTCAACAAACTCATTTGTGACTAATATAAATACAACTCAGTAATCTAAAACGATATAACCAATATGTTCACTTTTGTAATCAACATTAAAAACTATTCAAATGAGAAATATCAGTTTTCTCATACAACCACATAAGCTGTGTTATATGGCCATAATATTTCACTTTATTCAAGGTCTTTATGTCGAGAACACCAGTGTTTCTATTTGGTATTGTTATTGTTGAGGCGCGTGCACCCCCCCCAGAGGTCCGCTAAAACATATATGATTCTCAGCTGTGGTCTGTAGTTGTAATACACTTTTCCACCATTTGTGGCAGTAATGGCAACCTCAAACAAACATAAGAAGTCTGGAGCTAATGTTATAGAGAAGTTTCTTAAGCGCAAAAATAATGACTGAAGTGGTAAAGCTGTATTTTCATTTGGGCGCGGTGGTGCAGATGGAAAGGCCGCCATGCCAGCAATTGGAGGGTTTCAAGTTTGATTCCATTTTCCGCCATCCCAGTCATGGCCTTTTTGTCCTTGGGCAAGACACTTCACCCTTGCTCCTGATCTTAGCATTGTGTAATTGTATGTAAATGTATTTTTCATCACTTTTTGAGTCCTCTCTTTTTTAGTATATTTACTTTTGTAATCAGCCTGACCTAAGCCTTGATAATAATCTTTGTGGCCCCTCTGTAGTGGAAAAGTTGGGGTCTGAGATCAAAAAGGTTATGAACCTCAGGACTAGACTACTCTCCATCTATACATTACACTTTTTGCACATATTTTAGGCTTCTAAATTAACAGTATTAATCCTTTTAGAGATAAAACAAAGTTCAATGAGCATCTTTCTTATAAACAAGATGCTATACAGTGGAATAGGGGTGCCATGATACAATATTGATATTGGATATGGGCCAGGTAACAAAAAAAATCGGATTATATCGCCCTGCATCTAAATTATCGGATACAAACACTCAGACACAAGCAGTCCATTCCAGAGCCCACGGGATCACAGCAGCATATTACTTGGTCAAGCCTTTTCGAACATTCCACACAACAAAATAAGTAATGAAAGTATATTAGATTCATGTTGATATCGTATCAAATTGATATCACCCAATAGTTAAAGGGGAACTGCACTTTTTATTGGGAATTTTGCCTATTTTTCACAACAATTATGAAAGAAATGACGACGGATTATTATTTTTTTAATGCATTCTAACTCGTAAATAAACGTGAATAAAAGTCCACTTCTAGCGGAGCCAATGGGAGTCCCACTATTTCGCCCATAAACTCCAATAAATAATTATTCAAAAAGCGCCAGCAATACGCCATTTACATTTTGTGACTTGAATTTTAACCAAGTATTAGTGATATTGTAATCCGACAAATTGGGGCACTTTGACAGCCAATTAAGACTTGGAACTGGCGAGAGAGGCACAAAATACGCTTATATTTAATATTTAGAATGCATTAGGAAAAAAAAGTATAACATCCATCGTCATGTCTATCATAATGATTGTGAACGATAGGCAAAATTCCCAAAAAAGTGCAGTTCCTCTTTAAGGCTTGAATATTGTTATTGTACCAAAAGGTTCCAAGTTGGATTGGGGCACCCACCCATACAGTGGAACTTGTTTATGTGGATGCTCCTCGGACTGCCTGAGTGACTTTGACATTGTATGTCATATCTTTTTTACATGGTTTTCCTCAATTTATGCATATTTTATTTACATTCTTATATTTTCTACTCTTATCTAAAAAAAAGTTGCTGCTATAATTTTATTGTATGTCTTGACTGCAATGACAATTATGCTTAGTCCATGCACAAATATTTCTTCTGGAGGGTATACCCGCCTTCCGCCTGAATGCTGCTGGAATAGGCTCCAGCCACCTCCGCGACACCTAGAGGGACATGCGGTAGAAATTTGGATGGATGGATGGATGCGCTCCATTTGTTAGTTGCTGTGTAAATCCAGGTTAATACTGCCATGAAGTTTACTTTGCACTGAACAAAATGTGCACATTCTAATGTTGTATAACTAGACTGTAGTTATGTTGCTGTTGTCTTTCACGCTGCTTAGTGAGAATGGGGACAATTTCAATACTACAACATATGTCGACATAAACGGACCAATTGTTCATGGAAATTACCCTTTTGGCTCTCAAGCTTTGTCAACAAAAGCGGTCATCGCACACCTCGACATTTGCTTAAGCGGGCACTTTTTTTGTAATAAGAAGGTCATGGTGGATCAGGACTTGATGAGTTGGTTGATATAATTGTATTGTCAAAAAAAGTGGTACCGACTTAAAAGGGTCCTATTATGAAAACTCATTTTATTTTACCTGTTGGTACTTGTTTTTGTGTATTTGGGATTCCTGTAAGTACCGAAAATTGCTAGCATGGATGCATGACAGAGATATTTATAAAACTATCTTGCCTTCTTTCAAACTTGCTCCAAACATGCCATTTGGAATTTCAGACCATGGTGACATATTTTTCCATAGTTACGTCAGCGGATATCTCCATATATGGTTGAGGTTTACCAGAAGAGCTTTACATGAGTCCGCTATTTTTATTTCATTGTGGTACAAAGTTATAGTCAAACGGTTCCTTATTTTACTTAATTCTCTTGTTGTGGGGCAGTCTGCCTCGTACATGCACATGCATGCTAAAATCCCCTGCTGTTGCCATGTCTAATTCAAAGTACCATATACAGTAGTTCTAACTTATATCTGTTAGTAGACTCCATATGGAAGCGCTCTGACTAGAGGAAGATGTAATCGAAGGGGGTTGGAGGAGGGCTTCGGCACAAAATAAGACTGTCAACAAAACAGCACATTCTGAAGAGACAGTTTAAAAGCGGCTTGAACAAAATCTATGCAAAATTTTGACCAAAGTACAACCATTATATGTTGTGTAGACCACAAGGAAGTGTTTTAAATGTAGAAGACAAATAATATGACCCCTTTAAGTGGGATCCAAGGGTTTATTATATTTATAACGAATTGCAGGATAGCAAACTTTGTCTTACGATGATGATCACAGACAAAATATTGTTTAGGCGAGAAATGTTTGGCATAACTAAGAACATGTGCTCATTAGTCTACATTAGTCTACTGGATCTCATTGCCATGTTTTGCTGGTTTGTCAGTGTGGCATGTCACAGGTGTAGTTTACTGTCTTTCATAATTCACAAGCAAATATTGTATGGATGCCATTTATTGAAGGTTGTCAGTTTGAGTTGTAGTACTTACAATGATATGGTTTGACATTCCGGCATCATTCCAAACATTTACAGTATATCTATATTAAGAGCCAATAATATTTAATATGTTTGTTACTGCTTTTTTTCCTTTTTATTTTTTATTTTTTAATTATTCTTTTGCATCACTGTCATATTATTTTCAATATAAGCTACATCATGGTTTGTTCTAACCTGTGTCCGTTATCCTGTGGTTTACATTTGTTTCTCTCTCTCTCTCTCTCTCTCTCTCTCTCTCTCTCTCTCTCTCTCTCTCTCTCTCTCTCTCTCTCTCTCTCTCTCTCTCTCTCTCTCTCTCTCTCTCTCTCTCTCTCTCTCTCTCTCTCTTTCTCTCTCTCTCTCTCTCTTTCTCTCTAATCTTTCTCTCAACTAAATGCTTGTGTAGCCATGCCAAGAGGAGAAAGGGGACAGTTTGGTATGCATGCTTGACTTTATTCTGCTTCGCCACTCTGATCACCTTAAAACTCCCCCTGATTCCTTTTTTACACATATGTCCCAAATTTGATAAATATAAATACGTGAACAACAGCTGATCCCTAAGGTTCCTTCAAAATAGCTAAAATTAAACGTAAAAAACGATTATTTGATTTATATGGTGTTTTATCACTCCATTTTTCCTGCGTGCCCTATGGCCATTAACTCTTAAGATGGAGGTGTGGCCCATCGTAGAAATAAAAATAAAGGAAAAATAAAACAAAGGTATAATATAAACAGAAAAAGTGAAATCTGTGATACTGAATAATAACTAATAACAGCTCTCAGCTTTTTCTTTGAAAACTATACTTAATGTATACAAATACTGTATACAATATGATAAAAAAACAGTATATTCTTAGATTTCTTTTGTATTTTGCCCTCAGTGAAAAAAGTTTGGTCACCCTCCCTGTCTTGTGAGGTTAAAATTCACATAGACATTTGACCAAAATGACATGTTCTCCCCGTGACTGCGTGGGTACCCTCCGGCTTCCTCCCACCTCCAAAGACATGCACATGGGGATAGGTTGATTGACAACACTAAATGCTCCCTAGGGTGTGAATGTTGTCTATCTGTGTTGGCCCTGTGATGAGATGGCGACTTGTCTAGGGTGTACCCTGACTACCCCTGGATAGGCTCCAGCACCCTCCGCGACCCAGAGAGGGACGAGCGGTAAAAAATGCATGGACAAAAATATCGACAACCCTAAAACTGGATTGATTGATTGTTTGCTTGGTATGTTCAAAGTGATGTTTATCTTTCTTAATATCCTCCTGTCTATATTTGCCAGATTAAGAGAAAGTTCACTTTTTCCAATAGAATAATAATAAAAGTAGTATTGCTACACACCACGGCCAAATGCATATTGCAGCTTGGATGAATCCATCTAAAGTAGTGATGGTTCACCATGAAAACTTTGTACGTAGTTCATTAACTGCCACAGTTTCCATGCATTTGTAGAAAATACCAATGGAAGCCCAGCTAGAAAACTTTGTTAAACATGCCTAATGATCAGTTGTTGTATCACAGTATTGAGTTGCTAAGAGCTTGCCTGTGGCTGTTTCTGTCGAAAGCACGAGATCATGCGGCAACATTTCCTTACAGTGTTCATATCACATTACACATTGCTGTGCTGCTTGGGTACATTTTAACCTCTAACATCACAAATTTTACAGCGCCTTTATAATTTATTTTGTTACTAGAAAAGTAACACAATAGCTTATGCTTCCAACAGGCATTAGAATTGCCACTACTGTTTAGAACCCTCAGATCTCTTTGATAAAATTGAGCATAGTGACCACAGTAGTTTTGCTTTTTTGACACCCCACCTCACCCCCCACATAATGATTAAGACTGATTTTCTCGCCAAATTGTTTTTTATGAGTAAAATCAGCATAAAAAGTAATGAACACAACTTTTAAGACTTCTTTTTTTGTGAGTGCGCAAATTAATTTAATGACACCCTAGCTGATAGCTCTGTCAGCAGTTTCTTTTTCAAGTAATACATCTTAGCTCTTGGCCTTAACATTCAAAAATCAATCCTGGTAAATCTGTGGCCGTTTTCTTCAAAACCTTGCATTGATCGTTAAGCTTAGCTGTTAGCCTTTTTTTTACACAAATACTGTATACCTGCTGAAGAAAGTATCTCGATAGCCTGAAGATTGATTTTTACACAAAACCCAACAAAGTTTTTTGCCGTCAGTTTGTCTATTTTTATGTCAGATGACACCAGTGCCATTGTCTGGTATAGTGTATATAAATACATATCTGACATTGCTTTAAACACAACAACATTGTGTCCTACCATCCAGACGTTCTTTTTCTACAGAAATCATTGTCCTGGTTCTGATACGTCTTACAGGATTAAGGTGTTTATATTGATTACAAGGCAAACAAAAAGGATTATTCCCAGTTTGAACCTTCTCTGAAAAAGTGTTATTAACCCCACATTGTCTAGTTGCAAGATGCTTTGGCTGTAAATCAACTGTCTAAAGAGTTACTATATTTAAATGATCAGGTCTTAAACTTGTCAAAACTGTACATGGCGTTTACTTGTAACATTCATATTTACTAGGTTTTGTTTTATATAGCACCTGTTTCGAATATATCAATATTTATTAGGCTTGCAGACATAAGGCATTAAACATAAGTAGTTGTCAATACAACTAAAACCGAAATTAGCCATTACTTGCACATTTTCTTGTAATTTTGGATAAAGGCATAGGCAGAAATAATTATTTTTTCCCAATTTGTATATTTAAATTATTATTTCTTTCATGTATAATATTTTATACTCTTACCTAAAAGGGTTGTTATCAAGGGTGATGGGTCAAATGCAGAGAATAATTTCGCCACATCTCGTGTGTGTGTGACAATCATTGGTACTTTAACTTTAACTTTGTTGCTGTAATTTTATTGTATGTCTTTACTTCAATTCCAAAACGCTTTCATACATGTGCAAATCTTTTTTCCAATAGCTAACTATCTAAAAACAAAAAACCTGGGTGCATTTTGTTAGTTGTGGTCTAGTACAGGTTAATACTGCCATGCATTTATTTTGATGTTTACTTTGCACTAAACAGGAAGTCATTGTGTGCACGTTTTAACGCTTTGTAACTAGACCGTAGTTATGTCGCTGTTTTTTTACACTGCTTAGCCATAAAGATGACAAATAGTATGTTGACAAACACATATATTTTTTTATACAAATGAGCCCTTTGGGTCTCAAATTTTAAGAGCAGTCAACCACAAATGTCGACGTCGAATTGAGCGGGCACTTTTTTTTAGTAATTAAAATATGGTGGACGGGGGCTTGATGAGTTGGTTGAGTTGTTGTCAACATAAACAGGACCAATCTCAGTAATTAATTTAACTGCTGGAAACTTTACATGCCACAAATTGAATTATTCATGCACATTAATCCCTACTGTGTGCCTGTTAGACAACAATGCACAACCATGCGTTGCGTGACACTTTTCATATGCAAGGGATTTCCCCATTCAAGATTCATTGATACGGTGACTGAGGTGTTGATTTACCGTGATGTTAGCAACCTCGCAATCAGCTGGAATGGCTTGTGTCTTATTTATCACGTACCTGCAAAGCTTCTGGAATTCTCCATCTCTATTGTGCTGATTCACGCTTCCTCCTTTGCACACTCTGATCAAACCACGCTGCTGTTTCTGAGAAGCAACACATGTTCCTCCACCCACACGTGTTGTTTTAATGGATCATGTTTCTTTTCACTTGGCTTTGCCTATAGCGAACCATCACATTAGGCGCTGGCGACCGGCAAGTTATCCAGACTCCCATCAATGACTCCCTACCTGTCAGTGGCAGCAGCGTGGCCCAGCTTTTCCGACAGCTTGGTACGGACAATCATAACACTACACAAACAGTATTTCCTGATTTTATCTTGCGATTTAACTGATTGGGATTGTTATCAGGCGGTGTGGCGTTAATGCTATCCACAACATCAACTTCAATTAAAGGAAGCAATAATTGATAATATGTCATTAGCATTTTTGGTTAAATACTGTATGTCTGTACTGAATGATATGAACAATGTTGTCCTCTTTGGATTCCAAACAATACCCATTTCCTTTTCTCCTCCAGGCATAATCAATGTGCTGTACCTGTTTTGTGCCGCCCTTATGGAGCATAAAATCCTGTTCTTGTCAAGCAGTTACCAAAGACTAACAGATGCCTGCCGTGGACTGTTGGCCATCATGTTCCCCCTTAAATATAGGTACGGATCATATGTTAAGGCTTATGTATGTTAAAAAAAGCATACCAACTACTAATGTGCGCTATATGTCTCTCCACAGCTTCACATATGTTCCCATTTTGCCTGGTAAACTCTTGGAGGTTCTGAGTACTCCAACTCCTTTCATAATCGGCGTCAACTCTTTTTTCCGCTCTGAGACACAAGAACTGGTAAGTTATCACTATAAAATAATGAATTGGGGTTTAACGATTAATCGAAATATCGATTTATATTCCTTTGATTCAACTACACCGGTCGTGCTCGGCAAGTTTGCCTTCCAAAAGATAGGCATCGATGCAACATTGTTTTAAAAGAAAATCAATCGATTTTATCAATCCTAGAAAAGGATAACATTGGATTTAAGAACGGCAGACTTTATATGAAGTTTAACACAAACGTAATTCAAATTTGTCTGCCCATCTGTGGCGTCATCGCCATTATTCGGCACAACAAGAATGGCGGGTAGCTATGGTGACCGAGAATGTTCACAACAAATGCAAACGCGACAAGACAATATCATAAATTACAACACAACAACTTTTAGCTTTAGCACAATTGCAAAAGCCACAACAAATACAAACGGCACAACAAAATAATATAAAACTGCAACACAACTTTAAGCCACAAAGGACACGACGGACATGAGGTAAGTGACAGTGGAGCAAGTTAAGGCAACAAACCAACTTCTTGAACACATTATATTAGTATTATTGAAAAAGTTATTAAAAGTGATCACACTTCACTTACTTTTCCAACTTTGTTCATTACACCGTTTTCAACTTTCCGTCTCAAGAAGTTGGTGAGTTGCCGAAATTTGTCCGCTGTCTATTTCGTTTCGTCTTTGTACTGTCGTGTTTTGGCTTATAGTTATGTTTTATTGCGTTGTGGTGTTTGTATTTGTTGTGACTTTTCTTTGCTATTGTAGCTGTTTATTAAAACGTGAGTAGTAGCAGGTCAAACCACTGGGTAGTGAAAGTCTTTCCTACCCTACTCTTTCCTTCTTGCAGAGTCAATTGACACACTGGAGTGATATCTCTGTGGATTATAATCAATCTTGTTCTGTTACCAATACAAATATAATCATAGAGAAAAATGTGATTTAAAACATTTGTACGCACCTACAACACTTAAGACCTTCAGTATATCAGTATGTGGAATTAAATTATGGAATGGATTAAGCAAAGGAATCAAACAATGTACTAATATGATCCACTTAAATAAACTCTTCAAACTCAAAATGTTTACAAAGTACAAAGAAGAAGAACCATGATAAACATTCAGAATTTATTTAATCCATCCATCCATTTTCTAGATAATCTTATTCATCTCACCATATGAAATATAACTTACTTCACAAATTATTATTTATTTGTTAATTTATTTTTAATGTTAATACTTCTGGAGCATATTGTGAATAAATTGAGAACAGGAAGTGAACAAAAGTTATAGCAACTGCTATATAAAGGTAAAGGGGTAGGATTAAATAAGGTCTGCTTCTTTCTACTCCTTTTCGAACATGTTAAATAGAGAAACTGGAAATTGTGATGTATCATGTTGTGTGCATGCATGTTCGAAATAAACCCCAACTCAACTCAAATATTCCTAAAATGTACACTCAATTTGGCTGTGTGTTTTAGTTGGATGTCATCATAGCTGACCTTGATGGTGGCACCGTTACCATACCAGAGTGTGTACACATCTCCCTTCTACCTGAACCACTACTCCATCAGACTCAGACTGCACTCTCAATGGTAAGAATATCTGCCTACAACAGCAAATATGTAATAAAGAGGAATTTGTTTAAGTTGACACTCCTCGGACTGACGTTAATAAAAGTGTTTGTCAACATAACCGAAGAAGAAACTAGCCATTGCTCGCACATTTACTTGTGACTTTAGTCAGAAACACAAGGAGTGGTTACAACAAAATCTTTTTTACTTAACGAAGTAGAAATTAACAGCATCAGGCCCTAAAGCGAATAAATTGTTACTAATACCATTTTGTAGATTTCCTAAAAGTTCATGAAAATCCACCCATAGCTTTTTGAGTTTTTTCTCTAACTAACAAACTTGACATGCAAACCAATGGCAACAGTGACACAAACTCCTGGCGAATGTAATGAAACTTAAGGGCAAGTGCAAATATTTCTTCCAGTCGCTCACATTCAGAAATAATAAAAATGCTGCATTTTGATGGTTGAGGTGTTAGTATCCAGGATGAAACTGCCATGCTATTATTTTGAAACTACTTTGCAATGAACATAACGATGAACGGGATAAGCTAGCTGGTGTTCTTGTTATATTTTTTGGTTTGAAAAATACAACTGTGAGCAAGTTGCAAACAGCCCTTTAAGCAGGTTCCACTGTAATTTAAAGTGCTCAAAATTAGTTAGCACTTAACATCTAAACTTTGTCATTACACATAATTGGTAAATATATAAATGTGTGTGTGTGTATATATATATATATATATATATATATATATATATATATATATATATATATATATATATATATATATATATAATCATGTTATTCTGTGTTATTTGTTTTACAAGTGGCTGTGAGTTATTTGTTTTTAAATTATTGTTATTTCTTGCCATAAATTAAATACAAAAAAAGTGTTACAATAAGGTCACAACTTCCTGGAGCTCTACAAGCTTGACAGAGCTGATCCATGGTCTAAAAACATTTTGAGGGATATATATTAAACTTTGGAGTGGGAGCTATTAACCTGAGAGTGAGCCTTTACTGTATTTAATATATATTTAAAGTGAGAGCTCATATCTATTATGTTTCAGCAATCTAATATAATGTAGTTTTTTTTGGTGAAAAATGATCATATAAGCAAACAAATGTAACAACCAATGGGGGCCTTATACAAGACGTAATTGCAAAATAGGAAAACCGATCAGCGTGTTTCTGAAAGGCAGACTATTTGTTAGATTGTGAAGTGTTCATGGAAAAGATAGAATCAGGTTTGTGGGAAGCATATAGGAACCATGATGCTTTAGATTGTTGGTAGGCAACCCTAAATCAGGGCTTAGCTATATCCAGGATGAGATTGGTTCATCACGGTCTGGATCTACTGGTGTCATTGTTGCATGAACACTGTCTAAAACATTTGTTACCTTTTTATATATACACACGCACGGACACACATACATAGGCGCACGCACTCACACAAATGCATATCCATCTGTGTATATACAGGTAAAAGCCAGTAAATTAGAATATTTTGAAAAACTTGATTTATTTCAGTAATTGCATTCAAAAGGTGTAACTTGTACATTATATTTATTCATTGCACACAGACTGATGCATTCAAATGTTTATTTCATTTAATTTTGATGATTTGAAGTGGCAACAAATGAAAATCCAAAATTCCGTGTGTCACAAAATTAGAATATTACTTAAGGCTAATACAAAAAAGGGATTTTTAGAAATGTTGGCCAACTGAAAAGTATGAAAATGAAAAATATGAGCATGTACAATACTCAATACTTGGTTGGAGCTCCTTTTGCCTCAATTACTGCGTTAATGCGGCGTGGCATGGAGTCGATGAGTTTCTGGCACTGCTCAGGTGTTATGAGAGCCCAGGTTGCTCTGATAGTGGCCTTCAACTCTTCTGCGTTTTTGGGTCTGGCATTCTGCATCTTCCTTTTCACAATACCCCACAGATTTTCTATGGGGCTAATGTCAGGGGAGTTGGCGGGCCAATTTAGAACAGAAATACCATGGTCCGTAAACCAGGCACGGGTAGATTTTGCGCTGTGTGCAGGCGCCAAGTCCTGTTGGAACTTGAAATCTCCATCTCCATAGAGCAGGTCAGCAGCAGGAAGCATGAAGTGCTCTAAAACTTGCTGGTAGACGGCTGCGTTGACCCTGGATCTCAGGAAACAGAGTGGACCGACACCAGCAGATGACATGGCACCCCAAACCATCACTGATGGTGGAAACTTTACACTAGACTTCAGGCAACGTGGATCCTGTGCCTCTCCTGTCTTCCTCCAGACTCTGGGACCTCGATTTCCAAAGGAAATGCAAAATTTGCTTTCGTCAGAAAACATGACTTTGGACCACTCAGCAGCAGTACAGCTCTTTTTTCCAGGGTCAACGCAGCCGTCTACCAGCAAGTTTTAGAGCACTTCATGCTTCCTGCTGCTGACCTGCTCTATGGAGATGGAGATTTCAAGTTCCAACAGGACTTGGCGCCTGCACACAGCGCAAAATCTACCCGTGCCTGGTTTACGGACCATGGTATTTCTGTTCTAAATTGGCCCGCCAACTCCCCTGACCTTAGCCCCATAGAAAATCTGTGGGGTATTGTGAAAAGGAAGATGCAGAATGCCAGACCCAAAAACGCAGAAGAGTTGAAGGCCACTATCAGAGCAACCTGGGCTCTCATAACACCTGAGCAGTGCCAGAAACTCATCGACTCCATGCCACGCCGCATTAACGCAGTAATTGAGGCAAAAGGAGCTCCAACCAAGTATTGAGTATTGTACATGCTCATATTTTTCATTTTCATACTTTTCAGTTGGCCAACATTTCTAAAAATCCCTTTTTTGTATTAGCCTTAAGTAATATTCTAATTTTGTGACACACGGAATTTTGGATTTTCATTCGTTGCCACTTCAAATCATCAAAATTAAATGAAATAAACATTTGAATGCATCAGTCTGTGTACAATGAATAAATATGATGTACAAGTTACACCTTTTGAATGCAATTACTGAAATAAATCATGTTTTTCAAAATATTCTAATTTACTGGCTTTTACCTGTATATAGCTATATATATATATATATATATACAATAATGTGTGTTTGTGTAAGCGTGCGAACGTGCGGGCGTGTGCATTTATTAACCAGTACAATTTCCTTTATGTGCTATTTTTCCTCTTCACTCTGACACATTATTGTACCATAGTACCGTTTTCAATTCATTAGTACTCCAGTACTTTATTAGTTGCGGTATACCGTACAACACTAGTATGTATATTTTGTTGGTTTATTTTATTTTGGCTCTTGCAGATTTTGGATCCAGAGCTGGAAATTGCCGATCATGCCTTCCCCCCTCAGTCCTCGCAACCGTCTGCTCCCAAGATCCAGGTGACAACAACAATTTAGAACAAGCACGCAAAAATATTACGTCGAAGATGATAATTGTTCTTTTCTTAATCAAGTGGTGTTTGTGCTATGCACTTTAACTAAGTAACTAGTTAGGTAAAACCGCATGCTAAGATGGCGTTCCAACTTAGACTTAAACTTGACTATGTTGTGTGTTTCAGGACAAGGAGATCCGGGCGGTCTTCCTGTGGTTGTTTGCTCAGCTCTTCCAGGGTTATCG
Source organism: Entelurus aequoreus (assembly GCF_033978785.1). NCBI lineage: Eukaryota > Metazoa > Chordata > Actinopteri > Syngnathiformes > Syngnathidae > Entelurus > Entelurus aequoreus. Next base: position 33,427,775 of record NC_084742.1, on the reverse strand, counting down.
CTGGTGTTTACATATCATCCGCATTCACCCCGAACCTGTTATCCGCTTCCATAAGGTAGAATGAGACACTTCATGCTTAATATAGCCCAGCTTAATCGCAAAAATCAAATTTTATGAATGAGGGTTTTCATTTTCCCTGTTTTCCTAAGGCTGCCTTCCTCGGCCAAAGGGCGCTCACTGAAGATGACTTCCTCATGAAGGTGTTGGATGGCATGGCATTCGCTGGATTTGTTTCTGAGAGAGGGCCCCCTTACAGAGAAACCGACTTATTTGACGATGTGAGTACAAAGAGTTGTTGTAGCTTCCTAAAAACATGTTTGACAGCTATTCACATTGACCTTTTCATTGGTTCCTGCTTGTTTTGTAAAACCAAAATTTGTTAGACCGAGTACATGTTTTAGATCTTTTATTGGGCACCTTTTGGCTTCAAAGGACACACAAAAGTGAAAAAAACCTGTGAAAAAAAAGAAAGAAAAAAGTAATAAAAGAGTAATTTTTTTAACAATAAAGCTTAACTCACCTAATACTCAACAAGCTAACTCCATGCAAGTACAAGTCACATGTTTGAAGCTTATTTGTGATGGCGAGAGGAGGTCGCAAAATGGTAATAATAATAAAAAAGATTTAGGTTGTACTTGGTGTAAACATTTTAAGAGTTTTTGGTCTATTATTTATGGAAGGTAAAATGGGACAAAATTAGATACATAAATACATCTTTAAATAATTACTTAAATGTGTCACTAATTAATTATAAATTGAGTTAAATACATAAATGTGTTATAAATGTGACAATGTGTTTAATATAAAATATTATAAAAATATTGACTGTTATTATAAAATATTTACCAATTTAATAATTATTAATTAAATTATTTCATGATATATTCAATAATTTCATGATGTAATTAATTAGTTTATGATTTATTTAAATATTTTGTTATTATTATTTTGTTATTTAATTATTTATTTATGTAAATCATGCAATCATCAATTGAATCATGAAAAAAAATCATGAAATAATTAAATAAACCATTAAATCATGATAAAATGTAATGATTAAATGTAATATTACATTCAATGAATTGATGACTCATTCAATAATCCATCCATCCATCCATTTTCTTCCGCTTATCCGAGGTCGGGTCGCGGGGGCAGCAACCTAAGCAGGGAAACCCAGACTTTCCTCTCCCCAGCCACTTCGTCCAGCTCTTCCCGGGGGATCCCGAGGCGTTCCCAGGCCAGCCGGGAGACATAGTCTTCCCAACGTGTCCTGGGTCTTCCCCGTGGCCTCCTACCGGTCGGACGTGCCCTAAACACCTCCCTAGGGAGGCGTTCGGGTGGCATCCTGACCAGATGCCCGAACCACCTCAACTGGCTCCTCTCGATGTGGAGGAGCAGCGGCTTTACTTTGAGCTCCCCCCGGATGGCAGAGCTTCTCACCCTATCTCTAAGGGAGAGCCCCGCCACCCGGCGGAGGAAACTCATTTCGGCCGCTTGTACCCGTGATCTTGTCCTTTCGGTCATAACCCAAAGCTCATGACCATAGGTGAGGATGGGAACGTAGATCGACCGGTAAATTGAGAGCTTTGCCTTCCGGCTCAGCTCCTTCTTCACCACAACGGATCGATACAGCGTCTGCATCACTGAAGACGCCGCACCGATCCGCCTGTCGATCTCACGATCCACTCTTCCCTCACTCGTGAACAAGACTCGAAGGTACTTGAACTCCTCCACTTGGGGCAGGGTCTCCTCCGCAACCCGGAGATGGCACTCCACCCTTTTCCGGGCGAGAACCATGGACTCGGACTTGGAGGTGCTGATTCTCATCCCAGTCGCTTCACACTCAGCTGCGAACCGATCCAGCGAGAGCTGAAGATCCTGGCCAGATGAAGCCATCAGGACCACATCATCTGCAAAAAGCAGAGACCTAATCCTGCAGCCACCAAACCAGATCCCCTGAACGCCTTGACTGCGCCTATAAATTCTGTCCATAAAAGTTATGAACAGAATCGGTGACAAAGGGCAGCCTTGGCGGAGTCCAACCCTCACTGGAAACGTGTCCGACTTACTGCCGGCAATGCGGACCAAACTCTGGCACTGATCATACAGGGAGCGGACCGCCACAATCAGACAGTCCGATACCCCATACTCTCTGAGCACTCCCCACAGGACTTCCCGAGGGACACGGTTGAATGCCTTCTCCAAGTCCACAAAACACATGTAGACTGGTTGGGCAAACTCCCATGCACCCTCAAGGACCCTGCCGAGAGTATAGAGCTGGTCCACAGTTCCACGACCAGGACGAAAACCACACTGTTCCTCCTGAATCCGAGGTTCGACTATCCGGCGTAGCCTCCTCTCCAGCACACCCGAATAGACCTTACCGGGAAGGCTGAGGAGTGTGATCCCACGATAGTTAGAACACACCCTCCGGTTCCCCTTCTTAAAGAGAGGAACCACCACCCCGGTCTGCCAATCCAGAGGTACAGCCCCCGATGTCCACGCAATGCTGCAGAGTCTTGTCAACCAAGACAGCCCCACAGCATCCAGAGCCTTAAGGAACTCCGGGCGGATCTCATCCACCCCCGGGGCCTTGTCACCGAGGAGCTTTTTAACTACCTCAGCAACCTCAGCCCCAGAAATAGGAGAGCCCAATTCATTCAATAATATGTTTTATATTTAATTCCAACTATAAAGTATTTATTGAAAGATCTATTTATTTATATCATTTTGTCCCGTTTCACCCTCCATCATTTTTGTAATTGCCGAGAGGGACAAGCTTTAGAAAATGGATGGATGGATGGAAATGATTTATTTTATTTGGAACATGCTTAACTATGTTACATTGAAATACATCCCATGTTTACACTTGCACAATACATCATGTTTGAAAAAGAGTAGTTTATTTAATCCTACTATTTTTGATGTTTCAGTAATTACTTATAGTGTACTTCCTTTCACGTTTCTAATTTTTCACAGTAACATTTTAAAAAAAATATATATATATATTTGTGATATAAAATAATTATTAAAATCAACTGTATAATTACAACATTAGCTATAGATTGTAAAGGATTTGTCAAAACAAAACAAAACAAAACATTTTTTTAAATTAAATACAATTTATTTTACCCCACTGTCTTTGCCACTTTTTCCTGTCATTTCCAGACCATAAAAATAGCAATTCACCCGTAACATTTTTACTTTATTCAAAATATACCTTTGGTATGAATAATTTTGGTAGACTCCAAATGTTTGTGGTTGTCTATGATCATGCATTTCTAGTTGAACGCCAAACAATGACTTTATTGCTGTCTCCAGGGCTGCATTACTTTTAATTCAACATGTATGAGTGATTTATATGGAGAGAGCAATTATTTTATGTTGTTTTACACAGTTGGTAGCCAATGAGGTGGAGAGGATACGACAAGAGGAGGCCTGTCCGCGCAAAGTAATGAACCATATCAAGGAGTTGGCTGAGCTGCTCTTCAAAAATGTGTGTTTCCAAATTAAATAACGCCGCTATTTTTGAAAATTATTTGTGTGGAACCACAGAGGATCTTCTTTTGTCACACTCCAGGAAAATCCCTACCCGGCAGTGACCATGCATAAAGTCCAGCGACCGTCGGAAAACGGCCAAAGTACTACACAGAGTCAGACGGCCTTCCCTGTGCTGGATGAAGTTGCAGTACAGCTCTTCATCGACCACGCTGCCGCCAAGCTCAAGACGGCCCCACCTGCGGTCAAGGCAGAGGTCAAGAGCATGGTGCCTTCCGGTCCTACACTGGGTAAGCCTTCAACAACTTTCAAAATAGAAACGTAACACTTTGTAAAGCTGCGTTTTGGTGGAACCCTCTGTTCATCATCTGACTTTGCACCTCCTCAAGTTCGATCTCTCTCAGCGTGTGTTTGACGGGCTTCATATAGTGGTGCCACAATGATAAATTAGTCTCTGTGCATCACATCTGCCACATTTCCACAGGGGACATTGTGGACCGGAACAGCAACGTTATGGCCAACAGTGCCCGCAGGTTGGAAGTTGTTAGGAACTGCATCACATACATCTTCGAGAACAAAATGCTGGAGGCCAAGAAGGTAATGATGACTAAGCAATTTCTTCCATTTCGGGAATCCTTTAGCAAAAGTGACTATTTTGTGTCCTGTTCTTTAAAGTTTAATTGGGCTAATTTGCGACATGGCTCCTATATCTCATTCGATTTCTCTGTTGTTCCGGACTGACATATCAATTTTGAACAGTTGTTTTTGTAGGGTGGACTGATTATACTCTATATAGAACAATACACAGCGTCAAAAGTATACATACAGGTTCTAATACATACAGTACACATATACCCACTAATATCCCTCAGCAACACCTTGACAGGATAATTATTATTCTCTTTGACAAGTTTCTGGCATTATTTTGGCTGGGAATTTCACCACTCTTTTTTGCTAGAATTGGTCAAGTTAAAATAGTTGGTTTTCTCGCACAGACCCAGCTTAGACCACAAATGTTCAACACAGTTTAGGGGCTTTAGGAAGGCCATTCCACAAGTATAATTTTATATTGATTAACTGTGGTTTAGATCATTTTCCTATTGGAACACTCAATTGTGTCTAAGGTTCAGCTGTCTAGCTGCCCTTGCTTTAGTAGTCTTCCTCCTGCATGATTCCATCCACTTTGTGCAGTGCACCAGTACAGCCGGCAGCAAAACAGCCCCAAAGTATAATACTAATGTAACAACATTATGCTTGGCAGTTGGTACTGTGTTCTTATGTTTGAAAGTATAGTTATTGTCATTTAAGCAAAATACAAGGCTCTGTATGGTCTGATCAGATGTAGTTCAAACATTGCGCCTTCCTTTTGCAGCTCATGCCTGCTGTACTTCGCGCATTAAAAGGACGAGCGGCTCGGCTGTGTTTGACCCAAGAACTCAATCAGCACGTCTTACAGAACCGAGCAGTGTTAGACGACCAGCAGTTCGACTACATAGTCCGCATGATGAACTGCACCTTACAGGTCAGTTACAACTCTTACTCTAGAGCTCGATTTATCATTCATATACCCTGAGTTTTGTGTGTATGCAGTATTTTTTATATGTTTTGCAAGCTGTCAGGCTTTTATTCTACTTCTCTACTCAGGACTGTTCACATATGGATGAACATGGTATTGCAGCCGCCCTTCTCCCATTGGTCACAGCCTTTTGCAGAGTAAGTCGCCAAGACTCAGTCCACAGTTGATATCATGAATTTCAAATGCCCCAAGTTGTACAGTATGTACTGTAGGTCGTGTTACCACTCACACTACTTTAAACAATAATTGTAAGTCAAGTTGTTACCCACCTGTATTGACTGTCTATAAAAGCTGTATAGTATTAAGAACCAATACATATATTGGCTGTCTGCTGGATCTGACCATGAGCTCATAAAATTAGTCTGGTCCTGTCATTACCAGACTATTACTAATTGTAGTTCTTGTTGCCAAAATGTCTCATATGTCATTGTTGTTATTCTTGACAGAAACTGGGAGCAGGCATCACTCAGTTTGCTTACAGTTGCGTACAGGAGCACACGGTGTGGACCAACATGCAGTTTTGGGAAGCCATGTTCTACAGTGATGTCCAGAACCATATTAGGGCACTTTACTTGGAGACTGAAGACGGAGTGCATCAGAACAACTCGGTAAGCTGCTTTTGATATGTATTGTAAAGTAGAGCTGTAAGACTAATGTAGTGGAACTTGTTGTCTATCGTTCATAATCCATATGAGAGGCAAGAACATGTTTTTTTTTTGCATTGTAACTTGTAATAATCGGCCCGTTCGAGGTGGCGAGCAATGCAGCTAATGGGAGCAATCCATTCTGCCTCTAAATCACTCTAAAATGCATCCAAAAACGGCCAACAATACTTCATTTACATTATGTAACCTGTAAAATAACCAAACTGTAGCGACATTGTTGTTGTAGGAGTAATACATCGCCTTGTGACGGCGTGCTATGACATTAACCATAAGCTAGCTTCAGCGTCAGCGCTGAATGGCTTTTGAGTTTTTAATGCACAATACAATGCGATAGGACACAAATCTGTACTGACTGTAAAACATGAACATCCATCCATCCATCCATCATCCTCCGCTTATCTGAGGTCGGGTCGCGGGGGCAGCAGTCTAAGCAGGGAAGCCCAGACTACCCTCTCCCCAGCCACTTCGTCCAGCTCTTCCCGGGGGATCCCGAGGCGTTCCCAGGCCAGCCGGGAGACATAGTCTTCCCAAAGTGTCCTGGGTCTTCCCCGTGGCCTCCTACCGGTCGGACGTGCCCTAAACACCTCCCTAGGGAGGCGTTCGGGTGGCATCCTGACCAGATGCCCGAACCACCTCATCTGGCTCCTCTCGATGAAAACATGAACGATCATATTACAATATCTGTAAAGTGTTAGCCCACATTTCATGTTTTGTTTGTACACAGCTTGCTCAACAGGGTATGTACTGTAGTTGTAATAACAAGCATGCCGTGTTGCATGTATCATGACCAATATTATAGTAACCTAACTCGTTGGACATTTGTCTGTTTGGTCCAGCTGGCCGGGGACTTTTTTTTTTACAGTTTATTTGGGGTATGTACTCAATTTCTGTCAGCATAGTTTGGTTTCAAGTTCCACATTTACACCGTCAAGTCATACCAGTCCTGACGCTCTCGGTTTCCGTCTGCTTGAACGTTTCATCCTCTCTTTGTGCTCCCTAAGCTTCTTTAACAAGCAGTTCATCCTCTGTATATTCAGCTTCAAAAAGATAAGGTTGTGAATTCTCATTTATCCAAAAATAGCCATCTTCGTCGTCTATTACCAAATCTGCCATGACTAGAACACGCACGTGTTTGGTTCCGGAAGTAAGAACAAACGTTTATTGGCAGAAGTCTGAAGTGCGTTGCTATGGGCACGGAAATAAATGCGCCAAGGAAATAAGTTCTGTGAATGTTTAAATCAACCAAATGATGGTAAATATTGTACATTTTACATATTGTTATGAATGTGTTTGTTAATACATGTATATACTTGCAGTGTGTATATAAAACATTGATGTAAGGTTTTTAAGTTGTTTTAGAGGGCTTTGAAGGCTACAATGGTAACAGCTTTTAGCCACATCTTGCAAGCGTTTTTTTGTTTTCAAAATCCTAAAAATATAAAAAAGACATGTGTTTTCTTGTCTCTCATTATGATTGATTGTGAATGATAGGCAAAATTCTAAATAAATGCTGTTCCCCTTTAAAGCGACAACCCGTCTATGTTGATCAACTCAAGTCCCCACACACCACGTTGCTGACATAAATTTTGAGACCCAACAGGGTCTTTTCTACAGAAAAAAAAGTTTGTTGTCGACATGTGTTTAGTATTGTTAGTTTTAGTCTTAGTTAACTTCCTCATTATCACAAAGCATTAAACGTGCTACAGTGACTTCCAGTTCAGCACAAAGTGAGCTTTAAAATAAAAGCATTGCAGTATTAAAGGCCTACTGAAATGAATTTTTTTTATTTAAACGGGGATAGCAGATCTATTCTATGTGTCATACTTGATCATTTCGCGATATTGCCATATTTTTGCTGAAAGGATTTAGTATAGAACAACGACGATAAAGATCGCAACTTTTGGTATCTGATAAAAAAAAGGCTTGCCCCTACCGGAAGTAGCGTGACGTAGGCAATAGAACATATACGCAAAGTTCCCTATTGTTTACAATGATGGCCGCCAGAAGTGAGAGAGATTCGGACCGAGAAAGCGACGATTTCCCCATTTGAGCGAGGATGAAAGATTTGTGGATGAGGAAAGTGCAAGTGAAGGACTAGTGGGGAGTGGAAGCGATTCAGATAGGGAAGATGCTGTGAGAGCCGGGGGTGACCTGATATTCAGCTGGGAATGACTAAAACAGTAAATAAACACAAGACATATATATACTCTATTAGCCACAACACAACCAGGCTTATATTTAATATGCCACAAATTAATCCCACATAAAAACACCTAGGTGTTTGTTATGCTAGCTCCTAGCTACTAGCTACTAGCTCAAGCTAGTTATAGCTCGAGCGGTATATGGACGGGATCCCGTCCATAAAACCCGCCAATACAATTCAAACACCTGCACAACACACACACTCACTCAGCCCAAAGGACCGTTCACCTAACCCAAGGTTCATAAAGCTTATATATTTAACCAAAGTTACGTACGTGACACGCACGTACGGGCAAGCGATCAAATGTTTGGAAGCGCGCGGGTGGGACCTGATATTCAGCTGGGAATGACTACAACAGTAAATAAACACAAGACATATACAGGTATATACTCTATTAGCCACAACACAACCAGGCTTATATTTAATATGCCACAAATTAATCCCGCATAACAAACACCTAGGTGTTTGTTATGCTAGCTCCTAGCTCCTAGCTACTAGCTCGAGGTAGTTATAGCAAGCGATCAAATGTTTGGAAGCGTACTCACGGTATCGCGTCTGCGTCTGTTAACGAAGTCAAAGTCCTCCTGGTAAGAGTCTCTGTTGTCCGAGTTCTTCGATCTTGACTACATCTTTCGGGAACGTAAACAATGAAACACCGACTGTGTTGTGTTGCTGACTTCCCTCGCAAAATACTCCGCTTCGCACCGACTTTCTTCTTTGCTTGCTCAGCTTCTTTCTCCATAATGCAATTAACAAATTGCAACAGATTCACCAATGCAGATGTCCAGAATACTGTGGAATGATGAGATGAAAACAGAGCTATTTCGTATTGGCTTCAATGGGGAAGCCATACCTCTGTTAAACTGGCTACGTCACGCGCATACGTCATCCTCCAAAGGCGTTTTGAACCGGAAGTGTGGCGGGAAATTTAAAATTGCACTTTATAAGTTAACCCGGCCGTATTGGCATGTGTTGCAATGTTAAGATTTCATCATTGATATATAAACTATCAGACTGCGTGGTCGGTAGTAGTGGGTTTCAGTAGGCCTTTAACCTGGATTCTACCACAGAAGCTAAAAAAATGCAACAATGTGTTGTTGTTGTTTTTTTTAATTTTTAGCTACCAGAATAAATATTTGCGCATGTTCAATAGCTTTATTGTCATTTTAAAATGCCATATTCACAGCAGCTTTGTTAAATAAGAGTATACAATACCAGAAGAATCAAAATTGACATAAATACAAATGGAGAAAAACCATGTCAAGAAATTGCCATAGGTCAAGAAATCCTTTATCACTCATTCTCTTTATGTCTCTGGACAAAGTTAAAAGTAAATGGGCAAACAATGGCTAATTTCAGTTTTGATTTTTGTGATATCAACAACTGCTGATCAGTCAGCCTGTCCAAGGAGCGTAGACTTAAACAGGTTTCACTATAAGTCGCTTGCCCAACCTGTGAGTTATTCATTTGATTATTACTGTATCCCTCATGAACAAACTTAACACAATTTGCTCTCAGGATCAGCAGGAGGGATTGGGCAGTGGGCGGGAGATCAGCGCCCTGGAGCTGGCATCAGAGCAGAGCCGCTTGTGGCCAATGCTCGGCAAGGAAATGCAGACGGAGCGAGTGCAGAAAGAGGAAAGCACCGTGTTCAGCCAAGCTATCCACTACGCCAACAGGATGAGCTATTTGCTGCTGCCGCTGGACACCAGCAAGAACCGCCTGCTCAGAAGTACAGGCCTCGGAGATGTAGAGAGTGTCAGCAACAGCTATGTAACCAACAGGTAGGAATTGTGACACCACAATTATGATTATGACATCATTGATACCACAGTACTACTGATGTGTCGGCTGATCAGTCACAGATCAGTGTCAGTCGATTTTTATTTTTTTAGTATGTGATCGCCATTGCCGATTAATGCCTTTTACAGACGCGATAACCTCTGGATAGTATTGTGTTTTTTTTTTAGTTCTGCTGACAAGCTAGCAACTGATTGGGTATCTCTTTTGGAGAGCCGCTGCCCTAAGTTAATAATAATCATCTCCATTACGGCAAATAAACTGCATTTCTTAAAATCTTAAGTATCATTATCAAGTGCCAGGACAAGGCTAAACATGTTACATGCCGAAAGGAAGCAGGAGCAGGCATGCTAATAGGTAAGCTATCTACAAACAACAGAATAATTAAGTGCTTGGTAAACTTTTAGAAGTGTAGATGGAATCATGTTGCAGCAGAAAGTAAGCAGCTAGTAACAGGAAATTAACAAGTAGATTATTAGAGTCTAGAAAGGATAATATAACAACTGTTGGTGTGTCAGCATTGTCACAGGTAATAGACGACACATAAGAGGGCAGATCACTCCATAGATTGATGCTGTCGACACCAGGGGTAATATCAGTATTTCATCGATACTAAAGTGATTAGGCCCATATTTTCATTCCTATAAATGTATATTTTTTGGTGTTTTTACATTTGGAGAATAAGCCACTGGACTATAAGGGGGCAGAAAGGAATATGAATGAGTAATATATTTTGTGTAGTTTTGGTAGTTATTGCACTTTGTTTTGCCCAAACAATGGTATGCAATGGAAGAAAAGAAGTAACTAGTAGATTTTGTAAATGTTTATTTACATACCTTAAATGTTTCCAAACGGTACCTGTAACACGGCAATAAAACAGCTGATCAAAGAAAACTGAAGTCATTGTCATGGACCCACCAGCTGGGGAAGCTAGCTCTCCAATCAGCTAAACAGACTTAATAACTCCACGGTGACGTTTTGGTGAGTTTACGAAATTGAAACAATACAAAAAGAAGGCCATTGTAAGGTAATAATACTAACACAGACACTTGTAAACATGTTAGCATATTTACTAATGCTAACAATGCTAGCTTGATTACATTACGACAGCATGTACAAATACGCATGAAAACACTCCTACAGACATCACACATGGGGCGGTTTAGTAAGTATGAATTGTCGTATTTGTATTGTAAAACTTACAAACGTTTCTTGGAGTGATGAATGAAGAATCTTTTTGAGCATAAACCCTATGGATGGTTGTACTTCTGGTTCAAAGCAGAAAAACAGGAAGTACATTTTCAACCTGCACCACCTGCAGTGAGCAAACTCGTCCTAAAGATGACACCATAGCACAAGCAACAAACACATGGCCATTAGCGAAGAAAAATACATATATATTAGCTGCACCATTTTATAAGCCGCAGGGTCCAAAGCATTGGAAAAAAAGTAGCGGCATACAGTGCTGAAAATACGGTAAACTGATCAATATATTGTAAATACGTGTAATATGTATTGATATTGGCCATTTTACTCATTGATGATCGGTATCGGAACATCTCTACACAGTACTATTAGCAAAGCCTACAGTTATCATCTGTTGCATTGTATTGTCAATACAACTGTATAATCGTCAAATTTGCATAATTGGCTGTAAGGCATTTGCAAAATGTTGTTAAAAAACATGAACAACAAAGCAAATATGTTGAGGGCTTTTAGATATGTGAGGGGACCACAGAAGCACCTGCTGCTCGTTAAGAAGAGTTAAATGTGCTCCCAAGTCATTTTTTTGTCTTATAGCATTGCAGGGAGTATGGCAGAGAGTTACGACACTGAGAGTGGTTTTGAGGATGCAGAGATCTCCGACGTGGCCAACTCAGTGGTGCGCTTCATCAACCGCTTCGTAGACAAAGTGTGCAATGAGAGCGGCGTGACCAACGAACACCTGAAAGCGCTCCATGCCATGATCCCAGGTACACACTGGCAACCACCCTAGACAGACGAGCGAGGATTATTTAATTCTCTCTACTCACGCTTCTGTTGTCTGCCCGCAGATATCGTTCAGATGCACATTGAGACCTTAGACGCAGTCCATCGCGAGAGTAAACGACTGCCTCCGATCCAAAAGGTAACCAATTCCTATTTTTACGCTGCACTGAAGAAAGACCATGCCGAGCAACCCCAGCCAGTCCCGCCTACTTCCCTCTCCACACCAATCCGTACTGTTCAGGCTCGCAGTGTCACGGCAGGTATGGAACTGCGGTGTGTGACTCACAGGACGCCTGAGCAAAAGCATGCTGGGTGATATTGCTCGACCTGGTTTGCTGTTTGTTTTTGTGTCCTGATGTGCGGTGCTGTTCCAGCAAATGCTAACGTGCGTGCCTTCGAAGTGAAGGGTGCCGTCAGTTGTTGTGTTGGAGAGGGATAGGGGCTGAGCTCCCTGCAAGCCAAATGTATAATGCTGACCTACAGCAATAGCACTGGTTATTGAACCTGTAAATTATTGTCATATCAGATGATTTTTACTAGAGAAGTGTTTGGCGTCTCACTAGAAAAGAGACGAACAGTCTTTATGTTATAATATAGACATGTTATTTATTGTTTTTCCAGAAAGATAATTGATAAAGGCCACTGAACTTGAAAAAAGACAGATAAAACAAACCACAAATTATTAGTCTTAAGGGTCTCACGTTATGTTATTCAACATTTTTGTATACGTTTCAAGGGTCCTGCAATAGTGTATTGCCCAAAACGTAGCCTTGATGTTAGAATTTAAACATGTTTTTAATAAGCCCTACTGTCAACACAGTTTTGTGTGCATGTAGCTTTAATGCTGTTGAGCTGTGGTAATCCAACGTAATGGACGTGATATATCACATTCACGTGCAACATTTTAATATGAAGAAGCGGGCAGAAGGACACAAGCCGTAGCAACACTAGGAAAGCTATGTTTTTGGTTTTTTTACAAAGCTGTCCTCTGTGAAATGTTGGGCATATACATGGGCTCATCTAGCTAGGGGTCAGAGGCAGGATCATGTCCATGCGCCAGGAGGTTTGTCCTTATGAAAACTCGGAACCTCAAAAGCCACCAAGGGAGGTGGTTGATTTTTCTCTAAATATGCTCTAGGGACATCTTTCAGCAATAAAGTTCAAACGTCTCCTATCATTATTAAGTCCATTTTGCATGACAGGGGACTTTTATTAAGGTACCAATATTTGCACAGTGCAGGTTGGCTCGTGTGTTGTGAGGTCTTATAACAAAATATTGTAACACACATTACTTTTTTTGTAGTCAGTCCTGTATATGGTTACTGTACAAAGCATGACATTGAAGTAAGGTGTTATATTTTGCATGTTTGCATCACTTGAAATTTTTTTGTGGTATCATGTAATTTATAAGAACTTTCTCCCCTATATTTTCACCCCCCTTTGTCTGTACTCATTAATGTACTTGCCTCCTTCCCTCTTTCTCTCTCTCTCTCTCTCTCTCTCTCTCTCTCTCTCTCTCTCTCTCTCTCTCTCTCTCTCTCTCTCTCTCTCTCTCTCTCTCTCTCTCTCTCTCTCTCGTCTCTATCCAGCCCAAGCTGCTGAGGCCAACACTTTTGGCCGGGGAGGAGCTGGTGATGGACGGCATGCGCGTTCACCTCTTTCCAGACGGGCGCGAGGAGGCTACGGGGCATATGGGGGGCCCGCCACTGCTCCCTGCAGAGGGCGCCATCTTCCTCACCACCTACCGGCTTATCTTCAAAGGCACTCCCACGGACCCACTGGGTGAGAGAGTGCACTATACACATCTGTGCAATGTTCTTACTGTACATTACAGCCACATTATGTTAGGACAATTAACTTCGTATCCTCTTGCAGTGGGAGAGCAAGTGGTGACTCGCTCATTCCCCATTGCCTCGTTGACAAAGGAGAAGAGAATCTCTGTCAATGCTGCCATGGAGCACTTTCTCCTGGAGGGGCTACAGCTACGGTCCTGCACCTTCCAGGTAGTGTAGAATCCTCTTTTACTTATGGTGCAATCTTTTTCCGTCTTTTGTATAACATTGCCCACTGTTTCTGTGCAGTTAATGAAGATCGCGTTCGACGAGGAGGTGGCGGCCGACCTTGCGGAAGTTTTCAGAAAGCACATCCACAAACTACGATACCCACAGCATGTGCAGGGGACGTTCGCCTTCACCGTGGGTCAGAGTGGCAAGCTGGTAGTGGAGCATAAGACAAAAGACAAGAACCAGTCACTCAAGTACGACCTTGTTTTTTGGGCATCAAATTAAATGGTGTTTTCCAAAGTGCTGCTCATATGCTCGTATTGTATTGAACTTATAAAGGTGTGTAACAATTTAGCAGGCTACTAACAGTAATATTAGTTAAATCACAGCTGTATTGTGTCATTTTGGTACTTCTGTATACAGTCTGGGCCATTATACATGTATTATTAAAGTTTTGCTATGCTGTGCATACAACTGTAGAGAAGTGATCCCATCACAGAAAACAGGAAGTAGAGTGACCCAACCTGGTGACAGATTTAAGGACATCCTTGTTTCTTTCAGAACACTTTCTAAAAACCTGGTGAAGAGCGCCAAAAGGACAATCGGACGGCAGTATGTGACTAGGAAGAAATACTCCCCTCCTACTTGGGAGAACAGGAGCAGCTTCCAGTCAGAGCTGGATGAGGATGAAATTTCAGGTAGCAACTTCACAGAACATTTACTTGATGTTTCTCAATTTTTCTGTCCTTGTTAAATTAAGGCAGAATAATAGAATGAAAATGAAATAATAAATATTTGGTATGATATATTTTATGTTTCAAAAATAATCAAGTGCATTACTCACCAAATCTCCAAAAGTGGGAAAACTTGCTTGGAACGAGCTTAGAGACACGTTTCGGTCGTTTGCTATCACTTTGCCTACTTGGCGAAGTATGTAAACCAATGATGTTCAAAGTATGGTCAACGGGCCATTTTTTAAAATGTAGCTCTTTTTTCAAGGGCCTCTAGCAACATTATCAGGACATAATGTAATGAGTAAAAGTTGAACTGTTGGTACTAATAACAAAGAAACACATGAAGATTTGCCTTAGAACACGGGTGTCCAAACATTTTCCACTGAGGGTCGCACACTGAAAAATGAAAGCATACACGGTCCGTTTTTATGTTTTTTTAATTTTTAAAACCAAAGCAATATTTACTGTAACCATTAGTTACAGTTTTGGTGAATGTTAAAGGTCTCGGGGGCCCATAAGGGTCTCAGTCATTAAAGTGTTAAAAATAAGTCATATATCAATGTTATTCTTATTTTCAACTCCCAAGTATCTACAGATCAACATCAGATCTATCTGATGCCATACAGTATTTTTTTCATAATGTTTTAAGCCCTTTTTTCCCCAAAGAAAACCCATAATTTTTTATGGCAAATACACAAAATATGCAATATTTCGCCCAAAACATTTTTCATATTGGAATATTTGATGTGACGTAATTGCAGCCTAAATATTTAAATATGTAATAACAACATACTAGCTTTTGATTTGTTATTATTTTTTGAGCGATGACAAAAAATCACAATAAAGGTCTTTGGGATCCAAAAGGCCTCCCACTCATAGAAGTATTATAAATCATATATAAATATATATTATTTTTAATTTCAACGCTTAAATCTCTCGATCAACTTCAGATCTATTGGTCAATTATATGTTTGTTTTTTGAACAATAACCGTTTTAAAGCAAAAACAGCCTGCATGGTAGCTTTGTGGTATTAAAGTCAATATCGCAACTTTTTCTGATTACATTTCTTTTCTTTTCTCTTATTGCATTTTTTATGTTTTTTTCGTAAAACGAGCTGCGGGGTGGCCTATCGGGGCGCACTTCGGACACCCCTGCCTTAGAATATATGTTTAACAGTCCTTTATTCTTTTTATGTTATTTCATTACAAATTACATTGTCACAACTGCGCTGTGAATTAAAGAGATGGAAAATGGAAACATTTAAGCTCACTAAACAGTAGCTGGTCATTTCTAACAGACACTACTGTGTAATGAAACAAGGATGTGTGTCTTACTTTTGGTTGATGATAAAATATCAAATAACAATGGTGTCTAATGTGCTTCACTGCAGTAGTCTTTATTTTAGTTTAAACACTACAAAAACTCAACATTAAAATATATAAATGGCCCTAGGGTGTGAATGTGAATGTGAATGTTGTCTGTCTATCTGTGTTGGCCCTGTAATGAGGTGGCGACTTGTCCAGGGTGTACCCTGCCTTCCGCCCGAATGCAGCTGGGATAGGCTCTAGCACCCCCGCGATCCCGAGAGGGACAAGCGGTAGAAAATGGATGGATATATATATATGCATGCATTATCTCTTGTCAGCCGGTCTAAGTTTAGGGTTCATAATTGCACATAATTGTCATAAACATACTGTGATATGTCATTTAGTCGTCGTAATTTCAGCATGAAACTAATTGGTTGTTCATTATTAAGTGGAAGGTCTTATAATGTTTTGTGTATTTAGAATTGCTTTGTAACCAAGCAAACATATGTTTTATCCCCAACTAATCAAATAAATCTTCAGTAGAATACTCGACTACTAATATATTTAGTCGCTGCAGCTCTAATGAATAAATCATCAAAAACTTACGGTACACCACCAAACAAATATATTTCTTTATTCATGCTAACCGGTGGATATACAGTTCAATTATGTAACTTATGCTATCTAGTACAGGTGGAAATCTTTGGGCATTTTACGATTCAATTCGATTCCGATTGTTAGGGTGACGATTCGTTTCAGAATCGTTTCTCAATTCAACACGATCCTTGTAATATAATTGTTGGTATGTACATTTTAATAACAGGTTACATGTTACAAAAGCTCCTTTGACTTGTACGCACAGTGTTGGTCTAAAAAACTATTTAAAAAATGTTATTTACAAAAATTTGAGAATGTTAATCAATCTAATTAAAGAAAATAGAGCAACTCCAACCCAATGCCAACTTTACAATACTTAGGATACAAAAATACTGTACAATACTTATTTAAAAATACATGACTAAAAAAGGAAAACCGAAATTGTATAAAAGCAACAATAATAATAATAATAATATCAATAATATTTTGTTTAATGTTTTTAACCCAAAGATTTTTTTTTTTTTGCTGATTTTGAAAAATTATGATTTGGTTTATAATCTAAATGAATAAAAATTGCGATCTAGATGTGAATCTATTTTTTTGAGCACTTCTAATATCTAGTGAAAGAGACTGTCGCTGGCATAGACGATCAAAGATGGTATTTGTAGTAAATAACAAATATTTTTCAGACCAATTAGGTAGATTTAGATAATTTCCTGAGACACACCTGATGAGCTCTCACATTGGTTGGGAATGTCTGCCTTATTTAACAACGGTCGCAAAGCTTTCAGTAAAATGTCGCCTGGTGTAAATTGTGTCTCCACAGTTTCAGAAGAGGTGGATCAGAGCTCACTCACGCTCTCCTCCACCATTCGCTCTTCAGACAGACAGACCATGAGCAACGTGGTGGAGAGAGCGTGCTGCCGCGACTACCAGCGCCTGGGCCTGGGCACGCTCAGTAACAGCCTGACCCGCTCCAAAAACGAGCCCTTTAGGATTTCAACAGTTAACCGCATGTATACAGTCTGCAGGAGGTGAGCAAAACATACAAAGAGATTAGATAGAATTGTTTCTTTTGTGTTTAATCTGATGTGTGCTCTCGCGTTGTAGCTACCCCGGCCTGCTCATTGTCCCGCAGAGCATCCCAGATTCCACCATCCAAAGAATCTGCCGCTGCTACCGACAAAACCGCTTCCCTGTGGTATGTTGGCGTAATTCTCGGACCAAGGCTGTTCTCCTGCGCTCTGCAGGCTTCCACGCAAAGGGGGTGGTAGGCTTCTTTAAGTCTCCCAATGCCCCTACTTCAGGTGACATTTTTAACTATACGCTTTAGCGTCTTTAAACCTTTATATATTAATATAGCGTACATTTATTAGCAGACCTCTAATTAGTATAGTAACAAGATAACAGGAAAATATAACCAGGTCTGATTATGATATTTAAGCGACTAAATGGCCTTTTTCATTTTAAAGTTAAAGGTCCCATAGCATACTTTTTTTATTTTCAACAATTGTAAAAAAAAAAAAGTCTCAGTGGTCGATTGAGGTACATGAGAAGTTTGTTGCCCATAATCTAGCCCTAATGCTTGAATTTAGACAGTTTTAAAGTGCATTTAGTGAGCCTGTTTTGTGTGTTTGTAGCTTCAATGCTAAACCAAGAAGAAGAACTTTAATTCGAATTGTGTCTCCAAGAAGCCACTTTTACATATACATAATAACTCTGTACTTGCCCAACCTAGTAGATGCCATATATCACATTTAAACAAGGTAGCATTAAGGCTATTCTTCTTAAATAGTGGAGCAGGCCCCCCTGTAATGCGACACTAGTGGGGGCACGTGTGACCCCGGAGAACAGGCTTTATCAGTATCATGCAGTTTCATGCTTCAAATCCCACTTTGAAAAGCTGTGCACTACAAAACGTGCTAATTATTTAATTTTTCCGTATCAAATCGTTGAAGTCAGTCAAAAAAAGTTTATCGTTTAAATAAGGGTTTATGTTTTTTTAAATTTCAGGCAAAGTCATGCACTTCAATTGTTTTCTAATACAGACTACACAACAGTGTTGATAAAGTTATTTTTTGTTGTAAGTTGATACATTTTTCTTTGTTTTGTTTAGTTTGTTAGTAAGTTTACATTGTTATGCAGAGGTGTACTTATAATATATTTATTGACAAGTTATACTATTTATAGTCGCCGCAGAGAGTGTGTGTGTGTGTGGGGGGGGGGGGGGTGTAACAGAAAATAATTAAGAAGCACTGCATTAAGGAGTGAGGGAGGACACAAACGTTAGCAACACTAGTATAGTGTAGCTATGCTAGTGGCTCACATACTGTAGCTATTAGCTATATGAGCCACAGTGCTGACGCTATACTCACATTTATCAGCACCATGATAGATTAGTCTGTTCACTGAAGAAAAACAACATAATAAAACTTACAGCTACTACATCTGTTGCTGGCTGTTGGTAAATGGCAGAGCACCAGGCTGCAATTTAAGATGTTTATCAAGGCACAAAGCTGCTCACTTCTGGTGGTCATAAACTTTCTTTATGGACACTTATAACATTTATAACGTCATTAAAAAGTCAGATTTGAATAATAGGGTTTGCTGACAGTGTGCAATCCGGATTAGACTAGTATCAAAATTGACATTTATTTGGTCATTTGGGCTTGAAACTAAAATAGCCACTTGTAGTGTAAAAAAACAAAACAAAATATTTGTTGACCTTCTGTTTGTGTGTGCAGTGCCCTCACAGGCAGACTCCACCAGTCTGGAGCAGGAGAAATACCTGCAGGCCATTATCAGTTCCATGCCGTCTTACAGTGAGAACACTGGCAGGAACACACTCAGCGGTTTTACTTCCACCCACATGAACGCCGCAGGTGGGGCGACTAGCAAACTACCGTACTACAATGTGACACGATGACAAGTACCTTGCTGACTGTGGCTTCTTTCCCACAGATTCATCAGATAAATTGCGGCAGCCAAAGATTGGTGCTCTGATGAAGCAGGTGATGGGCACCAAGGAAGACTTGCCTGGAACGTTTAGCCGAGGAGGTGAGATGTGTCTCTGCTGGTGTAGTAATCAGATGACTCCTGCTACAGTGGAACCCGTTTTAGTCAATGCTCCTCAGACTGGCTGACTGGCGTTGACAGAAGTGGTTGTCGACATAACAGAAACTGAAACTAGACATTGTTTGCCCATTTACTTGTGACTTTGTCAAATACATAAGGAGAATGTAAATATATTTTTAACCTAATGGATTGGTTCTTGAACAGTAATAAGTTTGTATATCAAAGTACATTTCTCCATAAAAAACTAAGTAAATATGATTAATGGGTTCCAGCCTCGACAAAAGTCCCTATTTTAGTAAAAGTTTGTACATTTTCAACAATATAAAGCACTATACAGTACTGTATATCAAACAAACATAAGGGGATGATGATCAACTTTCCAACAGGCACACACACTGTCACAAGCCCTGTGGTGCACACACACAAAACAGATCTCAAAATTCCTCACTTTAACAGCCAAGTCACTACAGTAAAAAGGAATGAAAAAAATAATTTGCCTTGTTGGTTAATATTTTTCGCTTGACGCCGAAGGGAGTGGGCTGAAGGCAGTGTGGACAACGCTGTGGATACTTCCAGAATGTTTCAAACCACACACTTCACTTGTCAATTGCTCACATCAGAACTACAAAATTCTGTAAAAAAGTTTTTAAAAAACACTTAAAAGGCACACAAAGCAGCTATGCTGACTGACAAAGCCCGCCTACAATTGCTGTGCTGCAGGTGCAAAATGGCGGAGGCTCGTACGTCAAAGCATATTTTTATTCGGTCTGTGGTTTGTAAATCTAAGTTCATACAATTAGGGGTTCATAAATCAAAGAGTCACTGTAGTTTGTTGACATTGTTTTCATCCATTTGTGTATGTTGTTATTTTTTATTTTTCTGTTTTACACTTTTGGTTGTCTATATAAGATAATACTGCCAAGCTTACTTTGCACTTAACGGAAAGTTTTGTGTTGTATAACTAGAAACTATTGAAGACGCTTCTGTTCTTTGAATTTTAAGAATACCACGGCACATGCACAACATAGATGGGTTGTCGACATTAACGAGTTCCACTGTATTTCCCGTGTTAAGAGTTCAAAGCCACCTGTGAATGAGGTCTGCAATGATGTAATTGGAGCTGCATCACAACTTCATGCATCCCTTGTAGCTCACCTTTAGTTTGGTCTTTGTCATGTGACCTCAGCTCTTGGTCAAAGGGCGAAAGTCATCTCCCTCTCTCAGCCCAAAGTGTCTGGCAAGGCCAGGAACTCTACTAGAGGTATAGTAGGCCACGACCACACCCTCCCCCTTCCTCTACCCCTGTCCTAACTAATCAAATCTCTTAAACAGAACAGTCCAGTGTCTTTGACGTTGTCCCCCGGTAGTGTGCCGTCTCTTCGGACTAATTGTCTCTTCAATGTCATGATGTTTTGTGTTGATCTGAGCTCAGCTTTGTGTGTGAGTGCACGCGCATGCAGCTGCAGCGCTACAATGTCTGTGTCCTCGTCGTCATTTCCGTTTTTATTCTTCTGCCTGTGTCCAATGGGTGAGAGTTGCATCATTTAGCTAGACGTAGCAAATTGGTGTGGGGCGTTCTCAACTACGCCTACCTTGTCTACTAGCATGGCTATTAAGTTTATGGGCATAGTTCCGACTGAAATTAAAGGATCTCTCATGTGCTGTCTGAATATGATAGCTTGAAGTTTTGCCACGGTTCTAGCGGTGTCATTTGTGTGTGGCAGGTAAATGGGGTAGTATCCGAGGCAGCGGCCGTCTCAGCACTTACAACCCAGATGTGGGAACACGTCTTGCTGGTAAGGAGTCACCGCAGCCCAATGGAGGACTCAGCGAGGCGTTGTTTCTCCGCCAGCACAAGGCCTACCTCTACATCATTGGAGACAAGGCCCAGCTCAAGGTGAGCAACTGTAGTGTAGGCTTCCTACTGTGTAAGACCTCACAATCCTAGAAGGGAAGACTGTAATTAAAACTGTGTTACGTATTACCTTAAATAGTGGCCTATGCAAAACCTCAATTGATTTTTAGGTAAATCATTCAAATAAAGCCTTAATACAATATTGTATAACTTACTGTGGTATAGCTTTGGAAATTCACAGAAAACAATGCAAATTTTATTTTGCTATTAGAAATATCATCTAGGCTAAACAGCGTCTGGGTGCCAACTGCCAACCATTACAGAGACATAAAAAACATGATGTTAATTACCCAATGGTGTTAATTTGGTGCAGCTGTGGCACACACCTTACTTTGGGCCTATGATTTTTTTTTTTTTTTTTGCCCGTATGTGGGCTCTGCACCGAGGATGTCGTTGTGGCTTGTACAGCCCTTTGAGACACTTGTGATTTAGGGCTATATAAATAAACATTGATTGATTGATTGATTTTGGTAAGCACTGTATATGTATGTATTATATATTTAAATGCTATTTTATTAAAGTGTCATTATATTATTATAAAATATTATGAATAAAATGCAGTTATTCAAAACAATACAAAGAAAACGTTCACAAATATTTAACGCCTTAACATCTAAGAGAACCAATGTACTCTCTGCAGTTGAGTAAATTAACTCCAGCTGTTGTATTTCTATTGATTCCTCAAAATACAATTTCTCATTTTAGGCCTTGACAAACCCACATTTGATTGTAATAAGTTAGCTTACCGGTATCTGTACCTGTTGACTTACTTTGAATGACAACTTATTTTACAGTTCAGACCATAAAACCCAAATGAGATCAATAACTATAACACGAAGACACAGGTGTCCAATCAAGAGCCGCTTACATACATACCATACCATACCATACCAATTTTATTTATAAAGCCCTTTAAAAACAACCACAGTTGAAAAACAAAGGGCTGTACACCACAAAGAAATAAAGGCAAAGGACAGACTAAAAAATAAAATTTAAAACAGAAGTAAAATACACATTAAAAAAGAAAATACAAAATTACCCTAAGAACAATTTTGTTAGATAAAAAGCAGTTAAAAAAGTTAAAAGTTAAAAACAGTTTAAAGTCTCATGCTGGGTTAAAAGCCAGTGAATAAAAATGGGTTTTAAGAAGGGTCTTAAAAATAGCCAAAGAAGGGGCCTGTCTCAAATGAAGTGGAAGATCATTCCAGATACATTACAAATTGAAGAATGTGGGGTCCATTTTGATACATTTTGTATGATAGAAATGCTAAAACTAATCCAATGTAGGTCAGTATACTGTATCCTAATCTATCTAAATCTTAGTTTTGTGTTATATGTGACAACGTAAATTTGTGTAATATCTAATATTAGAAACACACAATGAACAGTTCTGTGCTGTTCTTTTTGATGACCTCTCAAAAGCATTCCACACCATATATTTTTACGTCATAAATTACAGGTTTTAGGATTGACAAAACTTCACACAACTGGTTTCATTCATACCCCATTTACAGAACTCGGACTGTTGTTGCAGTCAAGTCTACTTATGATAAAAACGGGGTGCCACGGGGTTTATCGTTGGATCATTGCTATTTATCCTGTAATGTCCACTTATTTGCCGATTATTATATTTTTTATGCTCCAGGTTCCACGCCAGGCTAAGCACTAGCCATGTGTACATGGACAAAAAGTATTTATTCTGATCTTCTTTCCGATTAGAATGTGTACATGGGCCCTGAAAAAAAATTCTGATTATGACGTGCATTTTCATGCATCACACCTTAAATCTAAAAACTTTACTTTGGCATGGGCAGAACATAACATAAGCTGAAAGGTCTGTTATTGTTTGTGCTTAGCACTTGGAGTAGCTGTAATGTCATTAAGACGACAACTGGATCCCTTCCTTTATTGTTACACCGACACATGTCACTCCATACCATACTTTTGTTTTTGCTAGTCTCGTTTTAAAGCAACAAACTCAACAGCATATAACGCTACATCTGTACATGTTGAATGTTGGGTGTCAGCAACAAGACAATCGCTTCTTTCCTAGACTATTACATTTAGTACCCGCTCCACCACCAAAGTATAGCTGACATTAAAGACATGCGCAGTTAGGATAATTGTAACCCGATTTCGGTAGATGTGTTTTCATGCTCTACAATTCCAATGACTTTCGGCATAAACCACCCGTTTCGATCGGAATTAAATTTTGATCCGAACGTTGAATGGCGTGTTCACATGAAGCATTTTTATTCCAATTAGGCTTTTAATCCGATTAAATGTGTCCATGTGCACAAAGCTACTGATTATTATAAATATCTACAGGTATTTGGCTTAATAACACTTTACATTCTAAGCTCATACTCAACAGTTAAACCAAAAACTACATATCAAACTTGGATATTGACATAGAATCCAAGGCTGTCTGTCGCTTCTAATCGAAAAGTCATTGTACAATCATCCTTCATGCCTGTCCTTGATCATGGTGACATCTTGTACTGTCATGCCGCCCCATCAATCATAATGCACTAAGTTTTATCACTGATGACACATTTTGTACGCATCATTGCTTGCTGTATCTAAATGTTGGTTGGTTCCCCCTACAGTCTTGATTAAATATTCACCTTATGTTGTTCATCTACAAAGCACTGCTTAAAAAACGTATATCCATACATCCATTTTCTACCGCTTGTCCCTTTCGGGGTCGCAATTCTTCCTCAAACTTGAGTCCCTCATTCATCGTGTAATGTTTAAATTTCTATATCCAAATTATTATTCTGATTGTTGTAACTGTCTCTCCGTCACACTTTGTACAACCCTGCTCAAAGCAAATTATGCAACAGGTTAACTTTTGTATGTTATGTGGGTCGTATTAAACAATGTAATTAATTATTTCACTCGCATCAAAATATTTTTGTTGAATTTGCACTGCATTGTGTCTCTGTTTCAGGGTGGAAAGCAGGACTCCTTCCAGCACTGGGAGGCAGTTCCCATTGAGGTGTGCGATGTGCGGCAGGTGAAGAACAGCTTTAAGAAGCTGATGAAGGCCTGTGTGCCAAGCTCCTCTTGGGATACCGGCTTCAATTTCCTGCGCTGCCTGGAGGAGTCTGAGTGGATGTCGCTGGTCAGTGACCACCTTCAACCTCGCTGCTATTCAGAGCAATTTATCTACCTGATTGCTTGTTATTGGAACTTAAAGCCTGATCCATAATTGTGTGTCGGTGTGTGTGCAGCTGCACCGGGTGCTGCAGGTCTCAGTCCTGGTGGTGGAGCTACTGGACACAGGGTCGTCCGTCATGGTCAGCCTGGAAGATGGCTGGGATGTCACCACACAGGTTTGAAGATTCTTTTGTTTACTTCCTTGTCAATTCAGCCCCTCCAACATTCTTTGTTGTAATGTGGACATGTTGTCTGCAGGTGGTATCCTTAGTACAGCTGCTGTCAGATCCATACTACAGAACCTTTGACGGGTTCCGGCTGCTGGTGGAGAAGGAGTGGCTGTCATTTGGCCACAGGTTCAGCCATCGTGGCGCGCAGACGTTGGGCAGCCAGAGCAGCGGGTTCACCCCTGTTTTCCTGCAGTTCCTCGACTGCGTGCATCAAGTGCGTGCATTGTTACATGTTATATCTAACTGTCCACCTTCAGTGTAGATCAGGGATGTTCAACTGAATTTTTTGGGGGGCCACATTTCCAGAAAGCTAAGGACTGGGTGCTGGATTTCACTCTTCAAAGTCAGACTTATTTTGCCTTTGCATTTTATGGAGAAACAGTGTATTCTGCATTGGACTTTTTATTTTGGTCTACCGGTATATATTTTGTCAGAGTTACAGGAGCACTCTACTGATTAGATTTTTCATATCATTCACAATCCTTATGTAAGACAAGCACACACATGTTTTCCTTTTTTTTTTTCATGCATTCAAAATAGTAAATAATTGTGATCAAAAGTGCTTACAATTGAGCCAATGGATGTTGCTCTATTCTGCTTATAAAATGCTTAAAACACCTCCATCAAGGTTTTGTATACATACTGTAAGTAAATATATAATGTAGTAATAAGCACATTCATAATGACATTTAATAATTTTAAGCATTTGGCAGCACATCAATTTAAAAAATACATCACAATGTTCTCTTTTTCCTTCAACAGCAACACTGATTACTACTTACTGCAGACATCATGAGAGCCAACAAACATAATAAAAGATCACATACTGTACAATATCTGCGCTCACTGGGATGCCGATTAATAGGACGTTTCTTTCTTGCCATTTGCCAGTCTAAATTAGATGCCAAAGTTGACCAACTTGTTGAATTGTGTCCTTATCCTTCTACTACCAAAGTGAGTGACAGTATTTATGATCTAGAATAAACTTTCACAAGCTCCGAGGCAAGAAAGCAGCTCACCACCCGGTGATGTCAACATAGCCACAAAAGCTAGTTAGCTCTCTGTGATCAATCACGGCGCCGCTATAAATAGTTTGTCTGTGTTAGAGTTTATACTAACAATATCAATAATACTTGGTTAACATTCAAGTCACGAAATGTAAATGGAGTATTGTTGGCGGGTTTTGGAGGATTATTTGGAGGGCTTTATGGGCGGAATAGAGGAGCTCCCATTAACTCCATTGTAAGCAGACTTTTACTTGTTTGTTGCAAGTTAGAATGCATTAAAAAAATACATCCGTCTTCTTGTGTCATGATGATTGTGAATGATAAGACAAAATTCTAAAAAAGTGCACTTCCCCTTTAAGGACCTCCTTCAAAATAAGTCAAAGGTCATCTATATGACAGCACTGTAGTGTTTTTTTTAGAATCTGCTGCAAAATTGTGAGTTTCAGAAGTTTTTTAGACTGAACTCGAGGGACACCAGTTGAATAACCCAAATGGAGAAAAAGAGTGGACCTAAAACCGAACCTTGAGGAACACTACTCGTGTAACTAAAGAAGTTAAACAAATTGCTACTGACTGCCTCTGAAGTAAACAAGCTAAAACAACACCTTAGTTACATGCGTACATAAATGGTATTACGAAAAAAAATATTTTCAAAAAGGAGAGGACTTAAATAAATGCCTTGTGCCTCAATCTAAATCAAAATCAAGTTTGGACCCCAGTGTTCTCTTTGCTAGCAAGGTTAAAATGTAAATTGAAGGATCTGTCAATGTGTTTACAGTGGTCCAAGTTCCTCTGTACAACAGGAGCACTCTAGTGTTTTTAGGAATTTGCTGCAAAATGTTTGTCTTCCAAGTTTTGAACTGAAGTCGGTTGCCAGTATGGTGTCATTCCTGGCTGCCAGTTGAATAGTCCTGCTGTAGATCCTAAAAAGTCTTTATATGAAAGATGATATGAAAAACTGTCTGTATTCCTGCTTCTCTCTGTCCCCAGATTCATCTCCAGTTCCCCATGGAGTTTGAGTTCAGCCAGTACTACTTGAAGTTCTTGGCCTATCACTATGTGTCCAACCGCTTCCGCACCTTCCTGCTTGACTCGGACTACGAGCGCATCGAACTAGGTACACTGGAACCAGCTTAAGTTGGCAACATGTTTATGTCATCAGGTCCCGGTCCACTGTGTTCTTCATTTTACTACCATGTGCCCGCTCAAGTCGACAATTACATACTTGGTGGATTGTTGACATACCGTATTTTTCGGACTATAAGTCAGTTTTTTTTCATAGTTTGGCCGGGGGTGCGACTTATACTCAGGAGCGACTTATGTGTGAAATTATTAACACATTACCGTAAAATATCAAAAAATATTATTTAGCTCATTAACGTAAGAGACTAAACGTATAAGATTTCATGGGATTTAGCGATTAGGAGTGACAGATTGTTTGGTAAATGTATAGCATGTTCTATATGTTATAGTTATTTGAATGAATCTTACCATAATATGTTACGTTAACATACCAGGCACGTTCTCAGTTGGTACACTTATTCAGCCGGTTGTTCACTATTCTTTATTTATTTTAAATTGCCTTTAAAATGTCTATTCTTGGTGTTGGGTTTTATCAAATAAATTTCCCCAAAAAAGGCGACTTATACTCCAGTGCGACTTATATATGTTTTTTTTCTTCTTTATTATGCATTTTCGGCCGGTGAGACTTATATTCCGGAGCGACTTATACTCCGAAAAATGCGGTACTTTTCGTTTTTGTTTCAGTTTAGGTCTACAGCCTGGTCAAGTCATGGTCCACCCCGGTTGTTTTTATTGCAAAAAAGTGTCCTGTGTAGTCGACGTCAACATAATTGGTTGATTTTTTTTATCGACAAAAAATTTGAGACCCAAGGTGGTCATTTGTATAAAAACTATTCCGTGTATGTCTACAACCTAGTCGAGTCATGGTCCACCCTGTTTTTCTTTGTCTTACTAAAATGTGGCCGCTTTAGTTGACGTTCACATACATGGTCTACCCCTTTTGTGGACCTGAAATGTGAGAGCTAAAGGGGGCATTTAAATGAAAAATCGGACCAATTATGTTGACAATCCATCTGCCGTCCAACTCATATAGTCACACTCCCCGTGTTGTTCTTGTTAATAAAAACTGCCTGCTTAAATCGACATAAAATTTGACACCAAAAGCGGCCATTTCTTTGAAAAAGCAGTCTATTTACTACCAACTACCCAATCAAGTCCTTGTCCACCATGTTCTTTTTATTACTAAAGAAGTATCGTTTAAGTTGACGTTGACATACATGGTCGATCACTTTTGTCAAGATAGCCATTTGTATGAAAAATCCTTTAAGCAACTCGAAACTACAATGGCAACATACAGCTCATCCATAAAGTATTCACAGTGCTTCACTTTCTGCACATTTTGTTATGTTACAGCCTTATTCCAAAATGGAATAGACTCATTTTGTCCTCAAAATTCTTCACAGAATACCCCATAATGACAATGTGAACATTTTTTTATTTTTTATTTAGCAAATGTATTAAAAGTAAAACAAGTCAAATGAGCATAAGTATTCACAGCCTTTGCTGAATACTTTGTTGATGCACATTTGGCAGCAATTACAGCATCAAATATTTTTGAATATGATGCCACAAGCTTGGCACACCTATCTTTGGACAGTTCAGCATATTTTTCTTTGCCCATTCTTCTTTGCAGCACCTCTCAAGGTCCATCGGGTTGGATGGCAGATGTTGGTTTTTATCCAGGATGTTACTGTACATTCCTGCATTCATCTTTCCCTCTATCCTCATTAGTCTCCCAGATCCTGCCGCTGAAAAACATCCCCACAGCATGATGCTGCCACCACCATGCTTTGCTGTAGGAATGGTATTGGCCTGGAGATGAGCGGTGCCTGGTGTGCTCCAAACATGACACCTGGCATTCAAGCAAATAGTTCAATATTTGTCTTTTCAGACCAGATCGTTTTGTTTCTCATGGTCAGAGTCTTTTCAGGTGCATGTGCAAACCTTTTACTAAGAAATGGCTTGCGTTTGGCCACAATACCATACAGGCCTGATTGGTGGATTGCTGCAGAGATGGTAGTCCTTCTGGAAGGTTCTCCTTTCTCCACAGAGGAATGATGTAGCTCTGTCAGAGTGACCATCGGGTTCTTGGTCACCTCCCTGACTAGACTAAGATGCATGCAACAATGTACAGAAACATCCAGGATAAAAACCAACACTTCCCATCCAACATGATGCAGCTTGAGAGGTGCTGCAAAGAGGAATGGGCAAAACTGCCCAAAGATAGGTGTGCCAAGCTTGTGGCATCGTATTCCAAAAGACTTGAGGCTATAATTGTTCACAAAGTATTGGACAAAGGCTGTCAATACTTATGTATATGTGATTTCTTAGTTTATTATTTTTAATACATTTGCAAAAATCTCTAAAAAAACCCAACCCTTTTTCACATTGTCATTATGGGTGTTGTGTGTTTTAAATTTTGAGGACAAAAATACATGTATTACATTTTGGAATAAGACTGTAACATAAAATGTGGAAAAAGTGAGCACTGTGAATACTTTCCGGATGCACTGAAGCTGTTTTATACTTACACAGCATTAAAACATACACACAGGGACTTCCTATTCAAACACACACAGCGGCCTTGATTTTGGTGCTTTACTTTGTGTGCAGGAGTACTCTATGAGGAGAAGGGCGAGAGGAAAAGTCCTCAAGTGTGCAAGTCTGTGTGGGACTACATAGACCGCCTCAACAAGAAGACACCAGTTTTCTTCAACTACATGTTCTCACCTGAAGATGAAGAGGTGAGTGCATTACACACATGCACACACATTGGGATTTAAGTGCTTTTAGAACAAAAATGGCGTGTTACAGTGTGATTAATGGTGTGCACAGGTGCTGCGGCCGTACACCTTCATCTCTAACCTGAAAGTATGGAACTTCTACACGGAAGAGACTCTGTCAGAGGGGCCGTCTTACGACTGGGAGCTGAGGGCTCGCCAGGAGCGGGCGGTTGAGGAGGCGCCTGACAGGCCCGACAGCGGCGGGCCCAAATCTCACAGGCGCATCGTGTGGCCGTGTTACGACAGCCTGGGCAAAGTTGTGCCTGACGCCATCACCAAACTGCTGCAGGACCTTCAGGCTCTGGAGGCGGAGCTTGGCCAGGCGTCAGAGAAATGGAAGGACACTTGGGATAAAATTAAGGCCACTCAGAGGAATGAGACCAAACTGGAGAGCAAGGTGAGACTATTTTTAGACTAGGAGTGTTGACTAGAGATGTTAAAATTTTAGCCCAGGGGCTATTTTTGGACCGCAGCTTGTTGTTTTATTGCCCTGACATATTAGCATACTTGCCAACCCTCCCGATTTTCCCGGGAGACTCCCGAATTTCAGTGCCCCTCCCGAAAATCTCCCGGGGCAACCATTCTCCTGCATTTCTCCCGATTTCCACCCGGACAACAATATTGGGGGCGTGCCTTAAAGGCACTGCCTTTAGCGTCCTCTACAACCTGTCGTCACGTCCGCTTTTCCTCCATACAAACAGCGTGCCGGCCCAGTCACATAATATATGCGGCTTTTACACACACATAAGTGAATGCAAGGCATACTTGATCAACAGCCATAGAGGTCACACTGAGGGTGACCGTATAAACAACTTTAACACTGTTACAAATATGCGCCACACTGTGAACCCACACCAAACAAGAATGACAAACACATTTCGGGAGAACATCCGCACCGTAACACAACATAAACACAACAGAACAAATACCCAGAACCCCTTGCAGCGCTAACTCTTCCGGTACGCTACAATATATACCCCCGCTACCACCAAACCCCGCCGCCCCCCTCAAGGTTGGCAGGTATGCATATTAGAAATACAATTAATTCATTATTAGTGAGAATTGGTATGAGTATGGCTGTCCAAAGCAGTCCCAGAAAAGCGACTAACAATTTGTGTGTTTGATTGTGTTGTCTTAGCTCATTTTAGTAGCCAGACTATCATTACCTGACACACAATGCTAATGTAGCCCTGCGATAAGGTGGTGACTTGTCCAGGGTGTACCCCGCCTTCCGCCCGAATGCAGCTGAGATAGGCTCCAGCACCCCCCACGACTCCGAGAGGGACAAGTGGTAGAAAATGGATGGATGGACAATGCTATGTGCGTGTGTGTTATGTACGGGTGTAGTGTACGTTATTATGTGCTAAAAGCCGGAAGAATGCAGGATATAAAGCTTACAACACTTTGGGATGTTAGCGCCCTCTCTAGACATCTGCGTAAAGCAGGAATGGTCAACTAAATTGTTTTGAGGGCCACATTTCCAAAAAGCTAAGGACCGGGTGTTCGGACTTTTTCTTTCACTGTTTGCTTTGATTTAAGTCTATATATTTCTTCAGACTTACAGGAACGCTCTGCCGTTTTTATGGACCTTCTGCAAAAAAGCTACCGGTAATCAAAAATTATATATACGACAGCACTTTCGTCTCTTTAAGTATCTGCTGCAAAAAATTTGAATTTTTCACAAGTTTTTGAACAGAACTTGCGTGCCACTATTTGAATAGCTTAAGGGGGTGCCTTGAGGAACGCCTCACTTATGTAAATTATAAGTTTGGACCCCAGTTTGCAAGAGAGGTTAAAATGTCAATGCAAGGATCTGCCAATGTGTTTACAGTGATCAAGTTCCTCTATACAACAGGACACTCTGATGTTTTAGGAATTTGCTGCAAAAATATTTATCTCCTGAGTTTTTTAACTGAACTCAGGGGCTGATTGGTGTCATTCCCTGGCTGGATTTTGCCCCCAGGCGTAAAGTTTCCAATCAGCCCCTTTAATCATGATTAATCAAAATTCAGAAGTAGGATTATTTGGTTTGGTTTGACAGTACTAATTGTTACATATTACACTAACACTATCCAAGCTATTATTCCATAGTTATGTCATTTTAATAGAAATAAAAAAGATTGTCCTTAGTTTAACTGCACAAATTATGAAAAGTGACACTACACTGGGGCAGCACGGTGGCAGAGGGGTTAGTGCGTCTGCCTCACAATACGAAGGTCCTGAGTAGTCGTGAGTTCAATCCCGGCCTCGGGATCTTTCTGTGTGGAGTTTGCATGTTCTCACCGTGACTGCGTGGGTTCCCTCCGGGTACTCCGGCTTCCTCCCACCTCCAAAGACATGCACCTGGGGATAGGTTGATTGGCAACACTAAATTGGCCCTAGTGTGTGAATGTGAGTGTGAATGTTGTCTGTCTATCTGTGTTGGCCCTGTGATGAGGTGGCGACTTGTCCAGGGTGTACCCCGCCTTCCGCCCGATTGTAGCTGAGATAGGCTCCAGCGCCCCCCGCGACCCCAAAGGGAATAAGCGGTAGAAAATGGATGGATGGATGGACACTACACTGACACCGTGTGGTGACAAGCAGTATTACAGGTAATAATTATCTTCCGACTCCGCAGGCATCATTCTCCAGCTCGCTGTTGATGTCGTCCAACCTGAGCCACCAGAGACGTTCTCAGGGTGTCTACCTGCAGGAGAGCCACGTAGGCTCCTCCATCAACTTGGCGCTGGAGTGCGAGGCCAGTGCCACCTCCACGCCGGTGCCGGGCCGGCAGAGCACCAGCACGCTTTACAGCCAGTTCCAGAGCACTGAGAGCGAGAACAGGTTTGATGACCTGATGTACTGTAGATCCCTGCCTATTCATATTCAATGATCTCTTTTCTCCACTTGGAGTTTGGAATAAATAGATTTTATTCCAACTTAAATAGAAAGTGGTTTGATGGTGCCATCTAGAGGGGGAAAAGAGTGAATCCAGCAGAGGGCGCTGTGTCATAAGTCAGTTCACTCAACATTGCCCAGCAGGAAGAGGCTTTGACAAGAATAGAGGGGATCTACTGTACTTTATCCTCATCATCCGTTGTGGCACAGTTACCTTATACTTTCCCTTTTGTTATCTCTTCCTTTAGAAGTTTTGAAGGCATTTTATTCAAGAAAGGCGCTTTGCTGAAACCGTGGAAACCCCGGTGGTTTGTTCTGGACAAGACTAAACACCAGGTAGGTATTCCACTAATGTGACACTGTAATGGCATCGCTCTCACAGAGAAGGATTCAAAGATTACAGTCATAATCCACACACTCCGGAACTAAGTACACAGTGTACTTCATGCAGTGTACTGAATTTATTCTTCTTTTTTTTTTTCATTTTTCATTTATTTATTTATTTATTTATTTCAGGCAATGACATAAAAAAGTACAAAGTTGACAACACATAATAATATAAATTAATATAGTGCAAAAGGTAATTTATAGTATGTAATGCATGATTGTCCAGTTTTGCCTGAAAGGGAGTGGGAAGAAGATAACTTATTTACCGTATTTTTCGGAGTATAAGTCGCTCCGGAGTATAAATCGCACCGGCCAAAAATGCATAATAAAGAAGGAAAAAAATATATATATAAGTCACACTGGAGTATAAGTTGCATTTTTTGGGGAAATTTATTTGATAAAACCCAACACCAAGAATAGACATTTGAAAGGCAATTTAAAATAAATAAAGAATAGTGAACAACAGGCTGAATAAGTGTACGTTATATGACGCATAAATAACCAACTGAGAACATTACATATTATGGTAAGAGTCATTCAAATAACTATAACATATAGAACATGCTATACATTTACCAAACAATCTGTCACTCCTAATCGCTAAATCCCATGAAATCTTATACGTCTAGTCTCTTACGTGAATGAGCTAAATAATATTATTTGATATTTTACGGTAATGTGTTAATAATTTCACACATAAGTCGCTCCTGAGTATAAGTCGCACCGCCGGCCAAACTATGAAAAAAAACTGTGATTTATAGTCCGAAAAATACGGTAATCCCACCCCCAGTTCTCCATTGAGTGATTTTTCACATGAGTTTCACTTTTACTTTGTTCTAGGATTATAATACAGATGTTGTATCATAGTGGCATTACCACAGGTAGCTATGATTATTACACTGTAACAATAATTTGTATCAACAATGTAGGAATAATGAATATACCAACAATGGTAATAGACAAAATGCCAACAATGGTAATAGACAACATAGCAATAATGGTAAGGAAACATTGAGCACATGTTAACACTTTGAGACAGAGTACAGCAGTAGGTCAAAATAAAGACCCTCATCGCTATATTTGAACCAGACCCCATGTTTGTATAATAGTTTAAATCGATTAAATGAATGAGGTAGTTCATTTGAGGGAAGAACAGTCAAATCTCCGTTTTTGCCCAACGTTTTTGTCTGTTATCGTACAGAATTGACACGTTGGTGACTCAGTCTCTACCTTTTTATTGAGTAAGACTGCAAAATAAGCCACCATTGGGCCAAAGAAAGTTGCAAGGGCCAGCACTTTTGATAAAAAAGTTGAGAAACACTCTTGAATTTAAGAAAGAACATGTAGTAAAGTATGAAAGCGGCCCTTTTTTGCTCAATGCCGTCTTCACCAAAAATCAAAAAGATCATAAAAAAGTGAGGTTAAAGGTTTGTGTATTTATTTCTATCTATGTATTTCACATTGTTTTCTGCTTGTTCAATTATAATTATTCTCTGTTAAAAGTGTTCTCTGTTCATATTTTTGGGTGTCTGGAGCAGATTACTTGGATTTACATTTTTCTTATGGGAAAAACTGTTTATTTTTGTTACGATTTCGGTTTTGTCTGACTTATTAACAGACGACTTGTAATTGATTGACTTGATAATTATAATTAGCTGGGAGTGGCAAAAATGTCTTCAATGCCATCGTGGAAAGTTCTGCATACTTTTGACTTTCTGCAGAACAACATCACAGCAAAAGTGGTTTGGCGCCTTAGCGTGCACAACATCAACAAAAGCATATTTTCATTAACAGCTATCATTATTAAAATTTAGATGTCATGTCCTGCCACTATCCTTATTAGCCTCGGAAGTTAAATCTTGCAGCCTCAGTGAGAAAACATGCTTTTTACAGTAGTAGTACCACATTATTTACGATTATTTGTGTACAAACCCCGTTTCCATATGAGTTGGGAAATTGTGTTAGATGTAAATATAAACGGAATACAATGATTTGCAAATCCTTTTCAACCCATATTCAATTGAATGCACTACAAAGACAAGATATTTGATGTTCAAACTCATAAACTTTATTTTTTTTTGCAAATAATAATTAACTTAGAATTTCATGGCTGCAACACGTGCCAAAGTAGTTGGGAAAGGGCATGTTCACCACTGTGTTACATGGCCTTTCCTTTTAACAACACTCAGTAAACGTTTGGGAACTGAGGAGACACATTTTTGAAGCTTCTCAGGTGGAATTCTTTACCATTCTTGCTTGATGTACAGCTTAAGTTGTTCAACAGTCCGGGGGTCTCCGTTGTGGTATTTTAGGCTTCATAATGCGCCACACATTTTCAATGGGAAACAGGTCTGGACTACAGGCAGGCCAGTCTAGTACCCGCACTCTTTTACTATGAAGCCACGATGATGTAACACGTGGCTTGGCATTGTCTTGCTGAAATAAGCAGGGGCGTCCATGGTAACGTTGCTTGGATGGCAACATATGTTGCTCCAAAACCTGTATGTACCTTTCAGCATTAATGGCGCCTTCACAGATGTGTAAGTTACCCATGTCTTGGGCACTAATACACCCCCATACCATTACAGATGCTGGCTTTTCAACTTTGCGCCTATAACAATCCGGATGGTTCTTTTCCTCTTTGGTCCGGAGGACACGTCGTCCACAGTTTCCAAAAACAATTTGAAATGTGGACTCGTCAGACAACAGAACACTTTTCCACTTTGTATCAGTCCATCTTAGATGAGCTCAGGCCCAGCGAATCCGACGGCGTTTCTGGGTGTTGTTGATAAACGGTTTTCGCCTTGCATAGGAGAGTTTTAACTTGCACTTACAGATGTAGTGACCAACTGTAGTTACTGACAGTGGGTTTCTGAAGTGTTCCTGAGCCCATGTGGTGATATCCTTTACACACTGATGTGTAAACGCTTGTTGATGCAGTACAGCCTGAGGGATGGAAGGTCACGGGCTTAGCTGCTTACGTGCAGTGATTTCTCCAGATTCTCTGAACCCTTTGATGATATTACGGACCGTAGATGGTGAAATCCCTAAATTCCTTGCAATAGCTGGTTGAGAAAGGTTTTTCTTAAACTGTTCAACAATTTGCTCATGCATTTGTTGACAAAGTGGTGACCCCCGCCCCATCCTTGTTTGTGAATGACTGAGCATTTCATGGAATCTACTTTTATACCCAATCATGGCACCCACCTGTTCCCAATTTGCCTGTTCACCTGTGGGATGTTCCAAATAAGTGTTTGATGAGCATTCCTCAACTTTATCAGTATTTATTGCCACCTTTCCCAACTTCTTTGTCACGTGTTGCTGGCATCAAATTGTAAAGTTAATGATTATTTGCAAAAAAAAAAAAAGTTTATCAGTTTGAACATCAAATATGTTGTCTTTGTAGAATATTCAACTGAATATGGGTTGAAAATGATTTGCAAATCATTGTATTCCGTTTATATTTACATCTAACACAATTTCCCAACTCATATGGAAACGGGGTTTGTACATCTAAGTCTGTGTCGTCGTGTAGAAAAATGAATGACAACAAAAGCATGGGTAAGCTTTTCTTTCTGCCATTGTTTGGTACCTCTGCTGTTAACAGTGACATCTAATGGTGAAGCTGCTTATCACAACCTCTCAACTCATACAGGAACTTAGACTTCAACTTCCTTTTTATTGTCATTCAAATTTGAACTTTACAATACAGATAAGAACGAAATTTCGTTGCATTAGCTCATGGTAGTGCAGGATAAAAGAGCAACAAGGTACAGCTATACATACACTTCAACTCCCTGCCAAAATGCTGTTTGTTGTGCTGATGTTTCTTGTCGCTCCGTTCCAGCTGCGCTACTATGAGAGCAGGCAGGACAAAGAGTGTAAAGGGGTGATCGAGCTGGCTGACGTGGAGTCGGTCCATCTGGGAACGCCCGCCATGGGAGCGCCCAAAAACATTGACGAAAAAGCTTTCTTTGATGTAAGTACCGCACAGCTGGGCGTTGTACAATTTATATCTAATGAAAACGCTAGGTTTGTTTTTTTGGTTTCATCCCAAATTCATCAAAAATTGTATTTTCTTTGGTCTAATATAATATTTTTACAAATTACAATTCTTCTCACTGGACTTATTAAAAATAATAATAAATAGAAAATAAATTGAATTATTTTTTTGGAACTGGTGAACTGTTTTAATTTAATTTATTTTCTAAATTATTATTACTGAAAATGGTCCAACTAATTAACATCAGTCGGGTGTATGTTCTATAAAAGCAGGGTTTCTAATCAAATAAAAAAGACAGTTGTGGCTAAAAACAACCTCCTGGTGTAGCTTCTACTCAGTGCAATAGATGGAATAGAGTAGTCAGCATTACAACAGGCACATAGTTGTTGTCTACTTTGAAATGGTGAGCATGTTTCCAGTTTGACTTTAAAATGTGTATATCATTATCAGCGTTAGGAAAATTACTGCAAAGTAATTATCTACAGTTACTCATTACTTTCCCAAGAAAGTAACTCAATTACTAATGGAAATGTTCTTTAATATATGTAATGAATTACTAGGAAAAGTAATTAATGTGTTGCTTTTTTGAAAACATTGATATATCTAGTTATGCAGTTGAGATATTTTAATAGAGAAGAGTGGGCGAGTGTGTGCCTTATTGGCTGTTTTAGCTCAGCATTGGTAGTCTGCACACTACCATTTTACATGTCCCTTGGCAAGTTTCACTGCAATAAGGCGCTTTTGGTAGCCATCCACAAGCTTCTGCTTGAATTTTTGACCACTCGTCTTGACACAATTGGTGCAGTTCAGCTAAATTTCTTGGTTTTCCGACATGGACTTGTTTCTTCGGCATTGTCCACATGTTTAAGTCAGGACTTTGGGAAGGCAATTCTAAAACCTTCATTCTAGCCTGATTTTGCCATTCCTTTACCACTTTTGGCGTGTGTTTGGGGTCATTGTCCTGTTGGAACACCCAACTGCGCCCAAGACCCAACCTCCGGGCTGATGATTTTAGGTTGTCCTGAAGAATTTAGAGGCAATCTTCCTTTGTCATTGTACCATTTACTCTCTGTAAAGCACCAGTTCCATTGGCAGCAAAACAGGCCCAGAGTATAATACCACCACCATGCTTGATGGTAGGAATGGTCTTCCTGGGATTAAAAGCCTCACCTTTTCTCCTCCAAACATATTGCTGGGTGTTTTGGCCAAACAGCTACATTTTTGTTTCAATAGTTAAAAATTCTACATTTTTTTTAGAATCCATTCCACCAGTGTCCTAATATTGACCTTTTGTGCCCCCCCGCCCAGCTGAAGACAACCAAACGAGTGTACAACTTCTGTGCCCAGGACAGCCTCAATGCTCAGTTATGGATGGACAGTGTTCAGAGTTGCCTGTCAGACGCCTAGACGGGATGTGAGAGCGAGTGTCTGCCTGCTCGTTCTGAACTGTGTGGGAAGTATGTTTTTGTTATAAATTAAGAAAAAGAAGAAAAAATAAGACTCAACATTCCACGGCATGAAGATTCTTCCTGATCCTCCTGTGAAATCTTACTTAACGCCCTCTTCTTGCTTTATGTAAAAACACTCCGGGGAGGAATGATGGAGGAGCGGCGGTCGAAATGGATCTGATTGTTTTTGGGTTTTTTTACTCCAGCAAGCGCCCCTCTTTTTTAAACTCCATGACGGTTCATGAAGGATATTTTTTTTGTCTTTACCACAATCTGACGCCAGTACCAGAGAAATACTGTGAAGGTCGCCATGGAGAGCGTTTACAAAGTGGACCTCCCTCCTTTACGCAAACCACTAGATTTTTGTTTCGAGACGAAGGAGATAAACAGCAGTGTTATGAAAGGACATGTCTGTTCTGGTTGCTGATTTTCCCCACAAAAGTGCAAGACTCTGAAGGCAACACAAGCAGAAATTGTCATTTAGAGGGCAAGAACTTCTTCAAAATACTGGAATTTTTCCTTGACGTGTCTGCTCATCACCTGGTGTGTGTGTGTGAGTGACATCACTCTTCCACCTGTCGCCCATTACTTCACAATACACACACACACTCTTAATACCATCCCCACCCTTTCGCTATGTAAAATATTCTGCTGTCTTTAAGCATTTTAACTCCTTTTTGTATATACTACTCCAGATTTGTATGTAACGTTTATAGTCGTAATTTATTTAACGTCTCCCTCAAGAAATGTTCCTCAAGCACCACTTTTTTAATTTAGTAATTCAATGTGCCATTGGTTTATTTCTGTATTAATGTGACTAATGTTTTTTTTTTAAATATCCATTTCTCCACCTTGTGTGTGAATGTGCGTGTGTGTGAAAGTCTGTGGGCGACTTTTTTTTTTTATGACTGGTTGAATCAAACTGTTGGTAGAATACAGTTGAAATAAATGTTCTGACATGTGACTTTTCACTTAGAAGTGTGACAATGAGCAAAATGGAGGATTATTTTGTACTGACAGTCATTTTAACCTTAGCTACTAAATCAAGCTCTCATAAAAAGTGTATATATGTATAGTGACACGTGCGCTGTGTAACTATACGTACATATGAGGAAAAAACAATTGCAATATTTTCCAAAGCGGGATATATTTCTAATAATGATCCTAATGGAAAAAAAGAGCGGAGACAATCAGCACAGGTAAGTTTTTAAGTTGCCAACCACAAGTTTATTCCTGACATTCACTTAAAATCAAATCTGACAAAAATATCTGCAACACAAGCTTGGATCTCAACAGTAATCTCACTGTTTTCTTGGAATGCTTATTTTGTTTGAAAAATAAGTCATTGGCATTTCTATCGATGATGAATTGTTAATGCTAAACACCTTTCAAAGTAAAGTACCAAGATCAGATGGCAAACAATGGCAAGCAATTATTTTTTTAAAAGCGGTCTGGGATGTTCCTGCTCTTTCCAAGTAACTCAAATGCAGCACACACTCTCGTGGCAGTTTGACCAGAATTAAAGTCCTACATCCTGTAACCCTGAGGTC
The DNA here is from genome assembly GCF_033978785.1 of Entelurus aequoreus. NCBI lineage: Eukaryota > Metazoa > Chordata > Actinopteri > Syngnathiformes > Syngnathidae > Entelurus > Entelurus aequoreus. The sequence continues at coordinate 33,387,882 of NC_084742.1, read as the reverse complement.
TAGCATCACATTTCTTAATACGAGTGGTATGAACACCATCCATCACGTTACTGATAGTAAGGTCGGTAGCGCCCCTGATCCGGGTGGTGTGGTCCGGGCCCGGGAGGTGGCCCCTGCATCCGAGGCGGCGGTGGCCCTCTTGGTGCGGGCCACATTCCAGGACTGAGACCCCCGGGTTGGTTGAAAGGTGGGCTCAGGGTGCCCTGGTCTTCGGGGAACTGCTGCATGGAGTTGGGATTGTAGTGATGAGGCGGGGGGGCATTTACTGGGGGTCCGCTGTGTTGCGGTGGAGGTCCTGGGGGAGGGTGGTTCATGTATGGGGGCATCTGACCCATGATGTGCCCGGGTGGTGGGGTGATTGGAGGTGGGGCTGTAGACATAGATGGAGGTGGGGCCTGGTTGTACACCTGGGGAGGGTGCTGCATGGGGTGGCTAATGGGCGGTGGTGGAGGAGGGGGACCAAAGTGCTGCTGGGGTGGCGCCATCATGTGGTGAGCGTGGGACACAACAGGCGGCTGGCCAGGATAGTCCCCTGGCCGGTGATGTGGGGGTTGACCCGGGCCCGGCATCGGCTCCCGGGAATCGTCCTGGATGGGCACGGTGATGAGATTGCTGTGTTTGCGCGTGGTCACCGTGGCAATGCGGTAAGTCTCGGGGCCGTGGGCGGGAGGAGGGCCGTCGTGAGGAGGCGGCGGCTGACCGTAAGGGTCGTGGCCGCCGTGCTGCAGCGGGTTGGGGAGGTGGACGTGGTTTTTGGTCATATGCGGCGGAGGAACTCGGAACCTCTCGGGGATGTCGGAAGAGGGGGGCATGTGCATGGGGTCCTGGCGGCCGGAGGACGACTTGGCGGCCCTCAGGTGCCGATGGTTGACGTGGGCCTGCAGGTCCCGCTGAGACAGGTAAGTGCGCTTGCATCCTGACACGATGCTGCACATGTAGAGAGAACCACGCTGGCACTGCTCGATGCGCTGCACTGCGTCTGTGCAGCTGTACATGGTCAGACTAGAAACAAAGCAGAGTTTTGAAAAAACACATCTATGCAAGCGTGGACATGTTCTTTCTGTCAGATATCTCACCCGGGACACATCTTGTCTCCTTTCTTCTCATGCAGCAAAGCACACTCGTAGCAGAAGACATGTTTGCAGGGAATCTGGTGGCAGTGACAAAAAAAAACAATTTTTTTTCTTAGCTCTGATGGCTAGTTACGGTTATGTCGACAATGCCTTGTGTCGATGTTAGCCAGTCAGTCCTACCTTAAAGGCGTCGACATAAACGGGCTGCATTGTAAAACAAGAGGTGTTTCTAGAGATCACATAGCGATGCAAAGGAAGGATGAAAATTGATAAGATTTTTCCTATTCGGATTATTGATTCTTTTTTTGAAAAAAGAACAAAAAGGTGGACTAGAATCAATAGTTTTGTTTAGAGGTAACGACCTTACAAAACCTACAGTGAGGTCTTAAGAGGCACATAGCATTAAAAAAATCCAACTTTCTTAAAATATAAGAAATAGATATTAAAGTCTTGATTATAATGATGATTATGACTTAAAGTTTATGAAAACATTGAATTGGAAAATCTCAAAATGTAAGGTTTCCAAAACTGCAAGCCATCATCATCAAAATCACAACAAATTAAGGCTCGACATATCTCACTTTGCATGTAATAAGTTAATATCACATATTAGTTTCACATTTGAAGTTAATTGCTGACATAAATGGACTTTTACAGCATATTCTAATTTGTTGAGTTCACCTGTATCATGGCAATGACTGAGTGAACATCTGGTGGAAGATTACTACAATTCAGCATTCACCTTCGGGTAAAAAAGGAGTGTCTACTGTGGCAAATGGTTGCAAGATTTTGACCACAAACTTAGTCGCTGCTCGCTGACATTCGTGAACTGGAGCGAGTACTGCCCACCTCGTAGCCATTCACTCGCCATGCTCATCAAAATGAGAAAGCATTTGTAACGCAGGTGTAAAATCCATACTTTAGCAGAGACTATTAGGCTCTTGCCTCTATTACTCTTTGAGCGCTGCGCGCTCTTCCTAGTCACGTGACCGTCACGGTCCAATCAGCTGTGCTTATAAGCCGGTAGCAGGAAGAGGCCAGTAGACAGGACGTGAGGGGAGGCAGATTGTATTTCTGCTCGAGAGAGGACTACCAGCGCCAGATTTTGTCATTGAGCTGTGTGTGACTGTAGAAGCGGAGTTGGCCAGGCTTCTCTTTATGATGGCGAGCTAAGGAAAAAAAGCATCTAGTCCAAGGATCGTTCTTGGGAGATTCCAGCCAGGAACCCCACCACCTGTTCTGTCTGGGCTGGTAGGAGGCTCTCGAGCCAACCCTCTACAGTACACATTTTCACCCTTAACCGCAGCACATGAACTGTACTGCTTTACTCTCTCCAAAACCTTTCTCCAAGAACTTTCTTATCTGAGCTGAGATTTAAACAAGATCCAGAGACACTAAATAATTGAATTGAAATTGTATATAGTAACTAGGGGTGTGGGAAAAAAACGATTCAATCGCGATTCTAACGTTGGGCGATTCAGAATTGATTCTCATTTTTAAAAAATCTATTTTTTTTATTTAAAAATGTTTTTTTTTTGTTTTTTTTAATTAATCAATCCAACAAAACAATACACAGCAATACCATAACAATGCAATCCAATTCCAAAACCAAACCCGACCCAGCAACACTCAGAACTGCAATAAACAGAGCAATTGAGAGGAGACACAAACACGACACAGAACAAACCAAAAGTAGTGAAACAAAAATGAATATTATCAACAACAGTATCAATATTAATTACAATTTCAACATAGCAGTGATTAAAAATCCCTCATTGACATTATCATTAGACATTTATAAAAACAATTTTAAAAAGAACAATAGCTTGGCTTACACTTGCATTGCATCTCATAAACTTGACAACACACTGTGTCCAATATTTTCACAAAGATAAAATAAGTCGTATTTTTGGTTATTTAATAATTAAAACAAATTTACATTATTGCAATCAGTTGATAAAACATTGTCCTTTACAATTATAAAAGCTTTTTACAAAAATCTACTACTCTGCTTGCATGTCAGCAGACTGGGGTAGATCCTGCTGAAATCCTATGTATTGAATGAATAGAGAATCGTTTTGAATCGAGAAAAAATCGTTTTTGAATCAAGAATCGTGTTGAATTGAAAAAAAAAAAAGATTTTGAATCGAATCATGACCCCAAGAATCAATATTGAATCGAATAGTGGGACACCCAAAGATTCACAGCCCTAATAGTAAACTGTGTTTTTTCTTCAAATTGCTCTCACTTTGAATGGCCATTGAACTCATTGTTGTGTATATATCTGCTGTCCATCACTAATTCTTTAATACACGGTGCCAACCAAACTGCAATTCAAGCTCTGCCTTCTCTCTCTGAGTCGAAACTCTAGTCTTCTGTTCCTAGCCCATAACACCCCATTTACTTTACATTGATTTGTAGCACGTATAGGTTACACATTCATTTCAATTGAACAAATAATAGCGCTAATATTATAGGCCGAGTTACTGTTGTACTCGGATGACGTGCTAGGGTTACTGCTGCTGGGATGAGATTGGCGTGGTTCAGAAATGCAACATTCATTTGTAATTATTAGAGATAATAGAGAGAATATCGGACTGCCGATATTATCGGCCGATAAATGCTTTAAAATGTGATATCGGAAATTATCGGTATTGGTTTCAAAAAGTAAAATGTATGACTTTTTAAAACGCCGCTGTACGGAGTGGTACACGGACGTAGGGAGAAGTACAGAGCGCCAATAAACCTTAAAGGCACTGCCTTTGCGTGCCGGCCCAGTCACATGATATCTACGGCTTTTCCCACACACAAGTGAATGCAATGCATACTTGGTCAACAGCCATACAGGTCACACTGAGGGTGGCCGTATAAACAACCTTAACACTGTTACGCATATGCGCCACACTGTGAACCCACACCAAACAAGAATGACAAACACATTTCGGGAGAACATCCGCACCTTAACACAACATAAACACAACAGAACAAATACCCAGAACCCCTTGCAGCACTAACTCTTCCGGGACGCTACAATATACGGAGGAATTGGTACACTGGGAACCAGTTCTCAATTCCCATCCCTAGGTGCAAGTGTTGCTAGTTAGAAGTATATGATAAATAACATCTGTTACGTGACACACTAAACAACTTGTTTCCAGGAGCGCTAGATTTTGGGCAACACACTTCTGATATTGTGGGCATCTAATTAACCACTGTGCAACCATAGGGCCCAAAACAAGCATTGCATGTGTTCCTTATGCGATATCATTGTTCAGTAATTTGAAATGTTGCCAGGAAGATTTTCACAAGTCGTTTTTATGTTTTGATAAAATTGCATTGTTTTTATTTGCAACAAGAATACAATAGGGTATAACAAATTAAGTATACACACTTTCTCTTAAGAACTCCTCTCGCTGTGGCACCATTGACTCCCATCATAACTGCTCTTTTTTAACAGACTGTAATCCTGGGATATTACTATGATTTTTTTTACATGAAAACCGAATTAATCCTAATTTTGTCGATTGAAAAATATACTTTTAAATATTGTTTTGGTGTAATTATGCCCCTTAACCATCAGACGGAGCCAGAAAACTATGAGCATGATTTGTAGACCTTTAATGAGCCTAAATGAGTTAAACCGCTGAAATGCAATGACAATAATCTTGGGCAGTTCTATATAACATGGCAGATATTTGTGAACTCAATAAATTTAAACAAGTCCTGTCTGCTTTTTCTCTCATTCTAGCTCAGTAAGCACTGTAAAAATAGTTTTACTACAATTGTATCGAAATCAATGGTATGAATTATTGACCCATCAAGGTTGTAAAAACCCAACCTCAAATACTCCACTCTGCAACTTATTTGTAGAAATTCCACATTATAAAAAACTATATTTGACAAAAATTCCATTAAGCATAAGAAAGACCAATAATACAAACTGTATATCAATAGATAGATCTGAAGTTTTCGTAATATTTCAAGCATTGAAAGTGGGGGAAAAATGCTGCTGACTTATGACACTTATGAGGGAATCCCTTTTGGATGCAAAGAGTAAGTTTGTACAGTAAATCTTAAACGGGAACTGCACTTGTTTTTTTTTATTTTGCTATTCACAATCAATATGAAATACATGAGAACGGATGTATTTTATTTAATGCATTCTAACTCATAAAAATAAAGGTAAATAAAAGTCCGCTTACAGCTGAGCCAATGAGAGGTCCTCTATTTCGCCCATGAAACGCAATAAATAATCATCCAAAAAGCGCCAACAATACTCCATTTACATTTCGTGACTTGAATATTAACCAAGTATTAGCGCTATTTTTTATTATAAGCGCTAACGCAGATTAATTATTTTTAGCGGCGCCGTGATCAGAGCGAGCCCTAACAGCTTGTGCTGCTGTGTTGACATCAGCGGGCAGTGAGCTGCTTTCACTCCTCGAAGCTCCCGAAAGTTTATTCTACAACATAAATAATGCCTCTTACCTGGATAGTAGAAGGATGAAGAGATAATCTGACGAGTTGGTCAACTTTTGCATTAAATTTAGACCCAGCAATGGCGAGAAATTGTACAGTAAGTGATGTTTTATTATGTTTGTTGGCTCTCATTACGTCTTCAGTGAGCAGTAATCAGTTATGTTGCGAAAGTCATGGTGTGTTTTTGCAATTAATAAGCCGCCGAATGCTTAAAATGATCATTAGATGGTATTATGAAAGTGCCTGTTACTACAATACATATATACACACAGTGTGTACATAAAACCTTAATTGAAGTGTTTGGATGTTTTTAGAGCGCTTTATTGCTTGTATTGCAACAAGTGACTTTTTCCCGGAAATGGAAAAAAGGGGTCAACCAAGCCAAGATGGCTGTTGTGCTGCAAGCACCGTGCGAACTATCCGAGTACGCAAGGGGCCTAGATCTTTCTGCAAAAAATCAAAATATGCAAAGGAATATATTCCTATACCCTATTAAAAAAAGATTTGTCAAGTGATACCAAGTATTATCCGTCGGTGGAGTTACCAGACATGTTGAACTATCGTGTGCTCCAGACATCATTCTATATGACGAAACAGATAAAAACTTGGAAAGGCATGGAAGTCTACATCTTCTTTGTGTGTGGCTGGGTCAAAGAAATTGGTATCAAGACTCTCCCGGACAAATATGCATCGTTTTTGCTCGGGAAGGATGCATTTCATGATTCAACTTTGCGTTTGCGAGGATGTGTCCATGTAAACACCCGGCAGGTCCACACCCATGACTGCATATCCATTTAACAAACTAACAATGACTGAATCAACACCATGTTTGACTTTTGTCCTTTCGTCATATGTACTCTTGACACATTTGTGTAGGAAATAAACAAGATTGGAGACATAGACGTACCTTTCCTGACCAAGTATCATTGGCTCTAACTTTCTGGTTACGGTTTGTTAACAATGAAAATACAAATAATGTTAAGATAATACTTTAATAGGAAATACTAAAAGAGTAAAGTACATTAGAAATATATCAAACAAACATTTAACAAAGTGGTCACTAGCTACAAACTTGTGCATTCTTTGACTCTGCTTCCTTGTACGGGAGTGTGTGCCACTTTCGTCATTGTCTTTCCTAAAATTTTGCACTCTTCTGCTCTTGTTGATTACATCTCGAGAAACTCTGCAAAAACGTTTATCCTTTTCACAATTTGAACGGTTCATATATCCGAAAACAGGGCCTTTTTCTTTGAGAAAGGCTAACTAAAGCCTTGTACCTATTGAGAACCAATGCTGCTTGACCACCACGCATATTTAATGAGCCGTACGTGACATTAAAATCCAAGCAAGAGGCAGAATAGAGCGACTCCCACTGGCTTCATTGTAAGCAGACTTTTGGTCGCATTTATTTACTAGTTAGATTGCATAAAAAAAGAAAAACATATGTTCTTGTCTTACAAAAGGATTGTTAAAAAAATAGGCAAAATTCCAAAAAAAAAAGTGCAGTTCCCTTTAAGGTTGCACACAGGTTAAAATGTTGGGGGGGGGGGGATAGTGCAATATGGGCCACATAAGACAAAAGCATGGAGATACGTACCATCCGGCCGTACAGGTGGATAGGAAGCCCACATTTGTCACAGAAGTGAATTGGGACTTCATCTCGTTCGCCGATTAAATTCAACTGTTGCCAAAAGAAGAAAATGTGAGAACAATGGGTGAGGTGATCATAATTAGGGCTAGGCGATATGGCTGAAAACTGTATCACAATACCCATCTGTCCATTTTCTACCGCTTGGCCCTAATATAAATGTTTTATATTGGTCGATAGCAATAATTATTGATGTTGTATGACCTATTGAAATTAAGGATCAGGATAAAAATATATCCAATGCAAACATTTTTATTGAAAATGTAGTAACCTTCCTCTGATTATAATCCCCTCAGCTAAGAAAGCAGAAAAGAAAGGAAATTATACAACTATGGAAAAAAATTTAAACAAAATTCTAAAATTACATTGAACTTTTAACAATAACCTTTTTAAAATTATGTGCAAAAATAAGGAGTATATGAGAAATGCATAATTAAGTGTAACAAACTGGTGCAAAGTGTAAAAATGTAAACAGAGAAACC